>NW_004797505.1:730214-731408 GCF_000002075.1 Aplysia californica
TACCAATTTATTCGGTACTAGAAACGAATAATGTCCATGCCCAGTATCGATATAATCGGGAGGAAAAAAACTAACTTTTATTGTGAAGCTCAACTAAATTGGTCTTGTAGAAAAAACAGGAAGTTTCCGAACTCGATACCAGGCCAGAAGATGGAAGAAAGTTTTTGTGTAGATTCCCTGATTCACTATAACGAGACAGATTATGAAAGAAACTCTCTACCAAAAAAAATTGAATATTATCGACTAAATTCAATCAGAATTTTAAATTACGATTTTCCCTATGCTGCAAACAAAAAAAAGTAAAGAAGACTGACTGAAGCTGTGGAAAGACAAATGAACTCATAGATTAAATGTTTTTTTAAAAATAAAAAATGAACAGCTGTAGATCTAGATCTACACATATTCCCGGCAAAGTATGTAAAACAGTTACTAAATCTGGGTAATGCATAACTTTTTTTTATTTTTACGACGTAGAGAGCTCTTTAAATTTGGAAGGACAGGAAACGAAAATATTTTGTAACAAAACAAAATATGTATACAGAAGAGCGAATATAGGCTACTCTAAACGAAATCCATTGTGCTGTTGAGATATATTATTCACCACTAGGCCTAAAGAATGGTAAAGAGCAGTTCAGACATGTTCGCAGTCATAAAATGCACTTTTAATGGGCGGCCTGAAAAGCGACAAGCTGTTTAGATTATATTCTAAGCTTCGCCCTACTATGCCGTGTCCTCGGTAGTATAGTGGTAAGTATCCCCGCCTGTCACGCGGGAGACCGGGGTTCGATTCCCCGCCGGGGAGGAAGTTTTTTTTTTTTTTTTTTAATTGTCCAAGAATGACAGTTTTTCTTTTATTACGATTTCATTCGTATTTCTGCTTTTTTATCATTTTTCTTGACAATGGTATCATTGTAATTAAGAATGTGTGGGTCGATCACAGCAAAACGAATTGCCGCACTCTGACGGCGCGCACTGCCTTTGGGACGTGGGTCAAACCAGAGAGGGTTTACAGTAATACTGTAAACTCTCTGGTCAAACTTCAGCATGTTTTGGCTGCAGATCACACGCACATGCCGCGAAAATGAAAACTGTCGCAGATCAATTAGTTTCAAGAAAACCAAGGAGCTTAGAACTAATGGAGCCTCCTCTCTCTCTTCGCGGCGCCGCGAGCAGTACGCCGCGTTGGGGATCAAA
>NW_004797505.1:731818-738024 GCF_000002075.1 Aplysia californica
CTGACGGGCTGACGGATAATGACAGGGAGAAAAAAATCATGTGTGTGATACGGACTGTTCAATTCTTTAAGAGTTGTATGTTATAATCTAGTTTAAAAATCAAAAAGATGTGTAAAATAAGAAGAAAACTTGTCAGAGTAACATAAAATTATCAAACATACCAAATTAAAAAGATAATCTTTCAAGATGCTAAAATATATAATCATAAGAAATGGATGAAAATATACTTTTAAACTGAATTTAAGATATAAATGATTGCATGATTCTAGGCGTGTGCCATAACTAACTTTATGTGTAAGGAATAGCGGACACAAAAGAGGGTCGATGTTTGCTTTATATAATTTTATTGCTAACAGTATGTCTTGGTCTATAAATAATATTATTGATCACAATAATTTTGTTTCCTGGTTTTCACAAAGTGAAGCGCACAATGATTTCAAATATCCCCCCCCCCCCAAAAAAAAAAAAAAAGAGATAACAGCACCGTTGGAAGTGTGATCGCATGCATGAGCGTGGATAACCTTTGAAGGGTTTTTTTTTCTTCAGTAAAGTATATGGAGAGCAGCGTTTTTAGTCCCTTATTGCACCCCAGAGGTGGATAATTTATCTTAGTGATGACTCTTGTGTAGTAAAATTTGTTGTTGCTTTGTTTGGTTTATCTTTTAACAGCAGAATCTTAAGTGAACCGGAATTATTGATTGTGGGATCTTAGGTGAAGACTACAACAATAGAATTAAAACGAGTATAGTTCTATCTAACAAGACTCAAACTCTTATCCACCCCCACCCTACCCTCTCCCCTCATCTGATATGGTTCGGTGTTTCTTTAACATAGAAAATATTCATCATTATTGTTGTTGAATATTGATATCATGTTCTAATGGAGCCTCTAGATATCTACATTTAGACTACAGTAGCATCTAATGTGCACACTCAAAGGAAAGCAATATCTTTAATTAAAATGTATAATATGTATATACATACACACACATAATAATTATATATATTATTATACTCATAATAATTATATATATTTATGAATAAGAATACTTTTAAAAAATTGAGTATCTCAGTCTTTCTGCTGGGGTGTTGTATCCCTTTCAGCCTGGGTTGGCCTTGGCATGTAGCGCCGGGGCCAGCCTCTTATGAATTAATGGTTTAAATTGTGTTGCTGGGGGCATAGAAACACTTTCATTCAAATTTTTAAAAAGGGAAACAACTTAACTGTGAAAACTTCGGTCCACTGCAGCATCATATCGGTTCTTACACTTAAATATACAACACAGGTGCAAGGCATTTTTACTAATTGACTTGCCTAATCTGAAGGACTTCGGAATAAAACCGTCTTTCTTTATCTAGATTTCAGTGCCTTAATCGGGCAATCGCGCAGCGCAGGTAGCCCACGGTTCCGCCGCGAGAGAGGGCTCCTATCACTACTATCAGGCGTGCGGTGCCGCCCACAGAGCATCCTCCATTACTTTTAATCTCCTTGAAGAAAACCCATACCTAAATAACTGGTTTGCTACAGTCTTCGAGTAACTGTTTCTGCTGGAAGACCGCGTCGAGTCACGAGCAGACCTTGTGCTGTTGAAGCTAGAAGCTGAGCAGAGTAAGTCTGATTCCCTGTTGTAGCAAGGTTCACTTCACCAGTCCCCCCCCCCCCCCAAAAAAAAAAAAACAACAACTAGAGACACAGACACAGCTTTATATACACCCCAGACCCTATGTTCCCAGAAGCCCTGAATCTCAAGACAATGTGAGAACTGCTCATGGAGTGTTTACAATGAAAGGAAAACAATTGATTATATAATGGACAAGCAACTGTGGTAGATTATGGATTATGTCCCATATCATTACACCTCCCCTTTTTAGTTTCCAAAATGACGTTAAATTAAAATTTGCAATGGAACAATGTCTTATTCACATGTTGGCTAAAATGTAGTTTTTACTTCTTGTGACGGTTTATACTTTAAATCCACCCTGGTTGAAGCGGTTTTTTTAGGCAACTGAAGTGTTGGAAAATAAGGTCCTTCCTGTAAAAGTAGCTTGTAATCCACCAGAAAAAAAAAGTAAAATAAACCTATAACTGTTGCTAGTCTACACAGCAATTTAAATCAGGTGGGATCAGCCTACACATTCAGGGTGCTGCTCACCTGAAAAAGACCATTTGGAAACACAAATTCCTAACGAACAGTCTACTGTTCTCTATTTTGATTAGAGTGAAAAAGAAAAAGAAACGAACACATCAACACAATACTAGCTCAAAGCACAATCTAGCTACACATTGGCTTTGAGAAACAGTCCATGAGTTTCATATCATTCGTCACGGTAACGTGCTGGCTTAACGATGGCTCTGCCGCTTCTGCTGAATTGCGGTGCTGCCACTGCAGTTGTAGATGTCGCCTGCTGATTCTGCATTTGTGACGTCACTGGCTCCATGGACAAGTGCGATGATGGAGATGGTGGAGGCTGCTCTGGAGGGCCTCCACTGTTACTCCCAGGATTTGGAGGTAGGACCGGATCAGCATGCGTAGAAATCAGAGATTGGTAAACCTCCGAGGACTCCGACGCTGGAAACTGGATGTACGGCGACCTCAGACTGTCGCCTCCCTCTGGTCGGCGCAAAAGATGGCGCCGATTCCGCCTCAGCACGCCGCCTGCTGCTGTCTTTACTAGGTAAGACCTAGATCTAGGTGCACACTGCTTTACAACCTTGGCTAGCTGCTTCCAACCTTGTTGTCCGTCCAGTTTGATGAAAACCGGATCACCTGGTCTAAGCTCAAACAAGGCCCGAGCTCCGAAGTGTCTGTCATAGTAGGACTTTTGCTTCTGCTTGTAGACTCTGTCCTTTTCGCGTTTACTGCGCGAGGCTGTAAGACTGTGGGAAGTGTTGGGAATGTCGTCTTCATTTTCCTCCCCATCGCTAGCTCTGCCGGGCTAGCCCCCAGTCCTGGTATTGGCGTAGCTCTGTACGTCAACAATGCCAGAGCATAGTCTTCTTGCCTTAACAGGCGCTTGGACAGTTTGACTCTGCACTCTGCCGCTCCGTTCCCAGATGGAAAGTGTGGGGAACTGTTAATATGCTGGAAGTGGAAGCCCCAGTCTTGGGCAAATCGTTGAAATTCGTGTGACGTAAGATTGGTCTGATTGTCACTGACTACTGTCTCTGGGATGCCATGTCTCGCAAAGATTGTTTTCAGTTTCGTGACTAACGTTGAGACTTTCTGGTTGGGCAAGTACCCAATTTCTGAATAACGTGAATAGTAGTCGGTGACCACAACGAACGACCGACCTTTCAGTTC
This sequence comes from Aplysia californica, assembly GCF_000002075.1. Taxonomy (NCBI): domain Eukaryota; kingdom Metazoa; phylum Mollusca; class Gastropoda; order Aplysiida; family Aplysiidae; genus Aplysia; species Aplysia californica. The sequence goes on from NW_004797505.1 coordinate 735,120, forward strand.
AAACAGGTCAAGAGCTACCTTCTCAAATGGCCTGTTGGGAAGCGGCGTTGGAAGCAGAGGCTCTTTGAGATGGGATGCTCTCTCTTCCAAGCACAGTCGACAATTTGCCACTCTTTCCTTTATGTCTTTCCCAATCTGTTGGCAGTTCTGGGTCAAAGTATGCTAGCGTCGGTGCTTCTGTCAACAGTTCCTTGACCTTTTTCACTGCTTCAATTTGAGATGGACCCCATCTTCTCGAGTAGCTCTGTCAAGGGGCGGGCAACAGTGGAGAGATTTGGAAGGTGACGCCCGACGAATTGTACCAAACCCACCATTCTGCGCAGCTCAGTCAGGTTTGTGGGGTCTGGCATTTCGATGATTGCTGACGTCTTGCCGTCATCCGGTTTGATCCCGTCCTTGCTGACGATGAACCCCAAGAATTTAATCTCATCCTTTCTCAGCTCGCATTTTTCTTGGTTCAGTTTCACCCCGGCATTCTCAAGCTTCGAAAATGTTTCTTTTAAGTGTCTCTTGTGCTCCTCTGTGTTTCTGCTGTGAACAAGAATGCCACCTTGGAAACAAATTGCTCCCTCCTGATCACCAAGAATCTGTTCTATCTTCCTCTGAAAAAATCTCGCTCGCCGAGCAGATCCCTTGCGGCAAGCGTTTGTAGAAGAACCTTCCTTCAGGGGTAATAAATGTAGTCAGTTTTGCCGACTTCTCATCAAGTGGAACTTGGAAATAGCCGCTTGTAGCATCTAGTTTGCTGAAGATTGTCGAACCCTTTAGTTTGTGCAAGACCTCTTCAACGACAGAGAGCATTTCTCACGTTTGACGGCTGCGTTCAGCTTTTTGTAGTCAGTGCATATTCTTACTCCCCCTGATGGTTTGATCACTGGCACGATCGGTGAGCACCAGTCTGTTGGTTCGTCGATTTTCTCTATGATCCCAGCCTGCTCTATTTTCCTTAGTTCTTCTTTGACCTTGCTTCTGAGGGAAATTGGGATTCTACGGGCTGTATGAATACTGTACGGCTGAGCATCTTCCTTCAACTCGATTTTCACTGGTTCAGTTTTGATAACATTTTTATCTAAGCCTCCAAACAGCGAGTCTACCCGTACGACTAGTCCCATCCTCGCTGCAGCCTCTCGGCTCAGATTTTCTGGTGCTAGCGTCACATAAACTGTCACTGGGTATTGTTTTCCTTTGACTGTAAAGTTCATGGTTGCCTTGCCGTGGCATTTCAAAACACCGCCCGGGCTTCTGAGTATTATCTTGGTTTTCTGTAGAACAGGTCTCGGCTCTAACTCAGCGAACGTCTCTGCCGTCATGATTGAGACGTCTGCACCCGTGTTAATCTTAAATTGCATTTTGTGTGTGCCGACAGCTACCTTTGTTTTCCATGGCGCTTCATTACTTTTAGTTTCTATTGACAGTAGGTATGCTTCTTCCTCTTCTTCATCTTCCACTTTTACTTCGTTGGTTTTCTTTCTTGTGTGGCACATTTTGGCAAAGTGATTCTTCTTGGAGCATTCTCTGCATGTTTTCCCATATTATGCTGGACATTGTCGTCTGCCGTGGGATCCCCCCCCCCCCCACAGTACTGGCAATTACGCACGTCTTGCTGGCCACTGCTTCCTCCGCGTCCCCGCAGAGCGGATCCTCTGCGTGGTCCCCCATGCACACTCCCATGTTTGAGGGTTCTCGATCCAAAGGATTGAACGGCATCGACATTTGGCAATCTTTGCTCTTTGATTTTGGCCTTTACTCTTTCTATTTGTCTTGCCATAGTGATAGCTTTCTCAAGGGTTAAATCAGGCTCTAACTGAAGTTTCTCCGACAATTCTTTGTCAGTAATACCCAGGACTAGCCGACCCCTAATCATATTGTCCTTACCTGGGAAAGCTGTATGCTCAGAGAGTTCGTATAAACTTCTGACGTATTCTTCTATGGTCTCTGTTTCTTTCTGACAACGTTTGTGGAACTGAGCTCTCTCATGAATTACATTTCGTTTTGGGCTGAAATACCCATCAAACGTGGTCAGAACTGTGTTGAAAACATTGCTATCATCCTGTGAGAGACCAAAGGTAGACATAATCTTTTCCATTGCATATATGAGGCTACTAACTTGGACTTCTTCACTTTTCTTCGTCAACTCAGACGCAGTCCTAAATCTAAGAAAGTTTGTCTCCACGAAGCCCATGCTATCGGTTCACGAAAGTTAAAATTAGCTGGTGGTTTAAAAGTCATGTTTCTTACCGTGAGGTTTCTCCACGTTATATCCTACTCTTGTGTTGTTCTTCTGTCTCACTCACTCACATCTGACACCATGTAGCAAGGTTCACTTCACCAGTAAAAAAACAAACTAGAGACACAGACACAGCTTTATATACACCCCAGACCCTACGTTCCCAGAAGCCCTGAATCTCAAGACAATGTGAGAACTGCTCATGGAGTGTTTACAATGAAAGGGAAACAACTGATAATATAATGGACAAGCAACTGTGGTGGATTATGGATTATGTCCCATATCATTACACATGTAAAAGACTTCTGTTGACACCCACCCCTTGGCGCTCATATATGACCTTATGCAGTTGCGAGCGCCGTAAAACCCTCTACTATATAAAAAAAGACCACTAGAGCCACAGGTAGCTGTTTCTGTTGGTAGATCACTAGAGTCACAGACTGTTTCTAATTCTGTTAATATACCACTAGAGTCACGGGTAACTGTTTCTGTTGGTAGACCACTATAGACTAGAGTCACAGGCTAGGTATAACTGTTTCTGTCGGTAGACCTCTAGAGTCACGGGTAACTGTTTCTGTGGACTTTCTCCCTAGCTGACATCAAACACCTACCAAACCAGCAAAGCCATTGCCATGATAGAATTGTATCTCTGCGCCCCCCCCCCCCACTCTTTTTTTC
>NW_004797505.1:738275-739503 GCF_000002075.1 Aplysia californica
CACCCCCCCCTCTCAGCAAGTGTTTCGGCCTTAACTTCCTGACACTCAAAGCGGAGCCATTACAAGAGTGAGAAAAAAAGGAGGCGTTAAGTTTCACGATAACAATTTTGTTCATACGTGTTTATTGTCAATTTCTTGGTTCTGTTCAGGATTGCAAGTCACACCGAAGATCGAACATCTTTGATCACCCGGAATGGCAATGGCCGGCCCCGTCCCACAAGTAGGCTATATTGTTCTGGAAATTTTCCACACGCCAAGATAACTGTGCGCGCTAGAGTTACCCCCCTCAACGTTGTTAAGGACGCCATATTGGATGTTGTGTTTGTCAGTTTACATGACAAAGTTTGGTTGATAACTTGATCTATCGCCGAATTTTCATCATGGGAGAAGAAACCGCCGAGCTGTCTGAATCTAAATCTGTCGTACCAGAGGCGGAGAGCGATTTGTCAATCCCGGACACAAAAGAAACTGCTCAACAGAATTCATATGTCATCAGACCAAATTTTTCCCAAAAGTAAGTGAGAATCAAAATCAAACACTTTTCCGGCGATTTTGTAGTTTCGTTCGTTAAAGTCAAGCAGGGGGGTTTCAGGGGGGTTTGCCCTCCTGACCTAAAAAAAATATGGAGGTGGGGGGTTCAGGGGGGCATGCCCCCCCTGAATTTTATCCTAATTTGATGTCAGTTAGGTTGCATCCCTGCTCTTTGTGTAGCCTAATTCAAATAGTATTTGGTCTTCATGACTTCTGGATTTCTTCTCTGAATGTAAACAAATGGATCATGGACTTTAACGAACGGAACTACAAGATCACCACTTTTTCTACTTCTAGAATCTAGATCTGATCTAGAGCAAGACATTTAGTCTAGATCTACATCTCGATATAGCCTATGTACATCTCGACTCAACTTCTTTGCTTCAGCTTCAATGCTTGTGGCTTGTTGTGGCTGTCAACTGCTATTTATGCCAGTTTTTCTATGGCTTTGTTGTACCCAAGTATCAGTAGAGTTAAAAATAAAGCCGTCTTGGTAAGATTGTACTTTACCGGACCACCGGTCGGAACTACTTTCGCTATGGCGCCCCTGGTGCCTAGTGGCCCGCTATTCTTCGTTTCCGAGCTCCCCTACTCACTCTCCTACTCAGTTTTCTACGTCCTCACTCTTCAACTGCCAGCAATCGACTGATGTCTCTTACCGGGTTTTTCAGTCATCACGACCGTGCCACCGTGCCTT
>NW_004797505.1:740043-743764 GCF_000002075.1 Aplysia californica
TTGCGCTGTGCGTGCGCGAAGTCGCCCGCGGAACTACCTTTTGTCCGCACGCAGAGTACTATGACTATGAGAGCGAAGTTAGGCTAGTAGTCTAGGTGTGCGTAGTAATCACGGACCGAGACGGGTGGTCCGGTAAAGTAAAATCCAGCCACCGTCTTTATTCGGACTCGAGTCCGAATAACATTTATTCATATTCGAACTTGAGTCCGAATTTTAAAAAATCTTATTCGGACTCGAGTCCAAAATGAAAAAATGTTATTCGGACTCGGGTCTGGAAAAATGGAAGTGTCTTTGTTCTATAGATCTAACGTTCAGTGCTTCCAATTTTCCGCCATTTTTTAGTTTCCCCCACACCTTATCTGTCGATCCGATGCCCGCCGCCTCATTGATACGCACCGCTAGTGCCCCCCCTCCCCCTCCCCGACACGCACCCACAGCCACATGAGTAAGCAGGCCACCCATCCAACCCCGACACACGCTAACGAGCCATCTTTAATTGCTTCTGATGACCTCTTGACAAATGAACATTTATTAGAAGTGCTATAACTTTTCAGGCCGGCCTCAAATTCATCATAAGATAAAAACTCGGCTCCTGCACAAAACACCATTTTGCCCGAAGTGATCCCGGTCTCTACCCAGCCTGAGGCGAGTCACGAGTGGGGCGGGACAGGAAGCTGGAGTCACGAGTCACAGGAAGTCAGAAGTGATGTCCTGCTGGACAAGAATCAGAGTCCGAATAACACTTTTTCATATTGGGACTCGAGTCCGAAAAGTCACTTCGTAAAAATAATGCCTGAACATTGTTATTTTATAGACTGTCGTTATTCTCATCCAGGTTGAAAATAAAAATATAATATTATTCTCACCCGGTCTGAGAATGCAGTGGATTCCGGGTGTTGAGAACGGGTAGGCCTACATGTTGGGTAATAGGATGATAGAAAATAATTTGTGAAAACTATAACTAGAGAGTACCCAGGGCTCCCCTTTTCAGGCCAACTTAAGAGGTTCCTTCACCCTTCTGTTTACTATTTGAAGGGGTATTTAAGCCCTTGCTTTAGAGACTTACAGGATAAAAGTCAATATCTCATAATTTTAAAGTAATTACAAGATTTTTTGCTTTGCAAACATTTAACTCACACGCTCATTCACACAGACACACATAGAATGACCATGACTATGGTTGAATGCTAACGATTTTAATTAACTTGAGAAATAAATGAGTAATATTGACTAGAATTAGAGTTTTGTCCTTTTGCAGGGAGGAAAAGTGGTGGTGGTGGTGGTTGAGCAGTTGGGTCTATCTATCAAAAATAAAATAAAGTTGGCAAACCAAATGGGGTCAACTCCACTATAATACTCCAAGAAAAATAGACCTGTCACTCTATGAAATCTAAAAGTCGAGATCTCTGTGGGGAAAAAAATTGGGACTTGGTGAAAAAAATCGGGATCAATGACAAATCACCTAGGTCACTGCCAAGCTAACTTTAAAAAATTCCAGGGGTGTCCAATATTATATCCTGTATATTCCCTCTGCGTGGTGTATGTGTGTGTGGTGTATGTGTGTGTGGTGTATGTGTGTGTGTGTGAGTACGCGCGTGCCTGTGTGTGTTTTATCTTTTTTTAAAATCCTGAAGTATCATGTCAAGGTCTCCTAGGCCAAGTGTTTTACACACCCCTTACCCCCCACCTCCCCCCCCCTCGAATAAGTTCCGAAAGACGCTTCAACCAGTGTGCATGAACTTAAATTGACCCCGTCAGCAACGGTCCCCGACACACGTGGAACTCACACGCCGAAGTCATGTCACATGGTGTGAACGAGCGATTGAAACAGTTTTACTGATGACACTTGATGAGGGGCCTGACTAACCAAAACTCGGACAAAGCATGTTTTGGTGAAAGTAGATTTTGAGAATGTCTTTAGTCGGAATGCCAAATCAATACCACTTCCAATCCATTATAGTTGAAATAACACGTTTGACAACTTTTGGTGAGTCAACTACTAAATTCGACATAGACATTTTGGAAAATATTTCTCCAAGTTTCTGCTGACAAAAAGTTTGACGAGTGCTTCCCACGACAGAAAAGAAGGCAAGAGTAAGATTTTAGAAAAATACGGCGCAACAGGCGGAACAAAAAATTAAACAAAAAAATCAGGGTACACGCAATCAAAATCGTGAAAATCGGGATGCTTGAGATTTAGGGCAGGGATGAGTGGCAGGTTTTGGAAAATAAACTGATTCATTATTCTTCAGAGCCATCCCAGGGTTCACATTCCAGTCTTTCCACACTTTCGATGGCGGACAATTCATATTTACTAGTGTGTTAAAGCAGGATGGGGGTAATCTCATGGCAGGGGTAAACTCAAGGGACGACACCGGCAAATGTGAGCAACCAGAATGTGGGCGGAGCTTCTGTGCTGAAGCAAGCCTGTGTTGCCGGAAAATGCGCGCAGCTGATAAGTAGGTTGACTAGTCGACTTCTTCTGACACAGAAGGGGACTGTGGTGCATGTCTGCCGTCGTAAGGGAAAACGATGAATGGTCCTGCGCAGGTAGCGAGGCAAATTTTTTAGGAGAGGCAAAAATTGTTTTCACTTTATAACTCATCTATTTTTCACTTTTTAAAGCTGTAATTCACCAGATATCTGATTGAGGTGTTCATAAAGCAGTTTCTAAAGTTTGAATGGTTTAGGTTAAAAAGTAGCAAACTTATTCGACATTCATCGTTCTCCCTTACATTGCGCACCCGCAGGTGAGCCTTGCGATGTAAGCGAAAATGACGAATGGTACGGTTCGTCGTTCTCTTTTACACTCGTGAACGTTTATGGGTGTAGGCGATGGTCAGTTGTGACGCATTATTGACAATAATGACTGTGTTGTGGTTGCTACAAATAAAAATAAGATGTATACAAACTAGTTATTATACGTGTAAAGTTAGGTGTTTGTTATATCCCAACTGTAACTCGGTAAACGTCCTTCGTTTCCCTTCCTCGCTTGGTTAAATGCTACACAGTCAGTGGACAAATGAGATGTGCACACATTTTCAACAGCTTGATTTAAAACTGTCCCATTCGGAGCCAAAGTTTGGTCTCCATATTATCTCTCTATTGTATTCTCTTCAGAAGAGTTTTACTTTTATTTTCGCAAATTGCAAAATGTTCCCTGCACGACCAAAGGGATCAACAATTTTACAATGTCAATAATACGATCAGATCATTGCAAGGTCAAACTTTCACGTAAGAAATGTAACAATCTGACAAGACTGTTTCACAAACGCTTTCAGGAGAGGTAATGCGACGCTCTGTATTTAATAAAGGATTCAGTTGATCGGATCGGAAAACATACCACAAAGTAAAGATCGACAAGGACACTTTGAATCTGCAAGACATTATTAGACTCGATCGTAACGTCCATCAAATCATAAAAAATCGTAAAGCAAGACTAAGTGTCGCCACAATACGTCCACTTTTTAAGTTGGACAAAGAAATTTACTCTCATAACGCAGTGTCATTAATTGCTTGGTAATTCTATAATGATGTCGACCAGTGACACGTGCTAGACAAATTGCAGCACTATAACCATCGTTGGGATTTTGGATGTCAAATGACTGGACAGCAAACTAACATGACGTTAGTCTGTGAACATCTGGCGGACACTAATATGCAGTGCTAATAAATTTCTCCCTAAATACTTTTTTGACCCTCCCATCCCCACCCCTTTCCC
>NW_004797505.1:743864-746272 GCF_000002075.1 Aplysia californica
CCCTGTTCCCATCCGTTTTCCCCTCTCTCCCGCCTGCTCTTGTCAATTCACACCTTCAGCATAGGCCTAATACGTGAAGACAGACAGAAAGAAACACTAAGAGATACATTCTTATAAAGTTGGTCAATTCTACTCTGGGGGAGGGGGTGGTGGTGTGTTTGTTTGCCAAAAAAAACTAGTATGTTTGTACTGACGCAACAGTGACCAATTGTCATTCGTCGCCCATGCCGAATTTGCCCAAACGGCAGAGACCAGGGGACAATGCCGAACGAGCAGTGATCCTTGACCGATCGACCATTCGTCATTCTCCCTTACACTGAGCTCTGGCTCGGAGCTCGCCAGTGTACGGGAAAACGACGAACTCTCAATTACGCAACAACGGATTAGGATATGACCAAAAAATTTACACCAAAAGATGCAGAATTAAATACTCTATGAAATATATAAACATAACAAAATCGAGAAATTTTGACCATTCGTCGTTTTCCCTTACGACGGCAGATGTGTGTGGGTGTGTTTTCAAATCATTTACTCAGCATTGGGATAGAGAAGGGGGGAAAGGATGCTTGCCAGACACACACCACCTACTTTTTAAAGCGTATGCAAACCCTTGAAATGAAATTGTAAAGAGTAAAGCTCACGCACAACCTAAACTTAAAGGGGGTAATCTGCAGGTTTAATGTGTAATATACGCACATTTGTGCGTAGAGGGGAGCCCTGGTGACCGTTCATGACCTGCCTCCGAGCGCTGGCTGATTTTTTTAGGTCCCCACAGGGAATGTTATTGTTTCATTTATTTTAAATCTTGAGAGTATGCTCACATATCTTCACCAAAACCCTAGACAGGTGTTTATATGTTCTAAATTCAGAAAGAAATTCCCTTGCGAGAGTAGTGTATGTTTTTAAAAATAATAGCCTTAACTGAAAGCTGTTTAATGAAATAATGTTAGTAGTATGTCATTGTAATGTTAGAATTGGATAAACAGAATAACTATGTTATCCCTAACGGAACCCACAAAATTGACCCTAGCCTAGGCTTATTTTTTTCTTAATTTTGATTGGCTAAACCATTCAAGAGTAAAATTTTCCATTAGGCCTACGGAACCAATAATAACCATAAATATTTTTTTTCTTAATTTTGATTGGTTAAACCATTCAAGAGTAAAATTTTCCATTAGGCCTACGGAACCAATAATAACCATAAATATTTTTTTTCTTAATTTTGATTGGTTAAACCATTCAAGGGTAAAATTTTCCATTAGGCCTATGGAACCAATAATAACCATAAAAGGTGACGCTTTATTTGCTCAAAAGATAAGGTTTTCCCCCGAATCAACAATAGTTGCTTGAGAGCTGGCCCGCCCGTGAGCGATTTTAGTCACCCTGCGCGCGCTCAGTGGAGAGAGAGAGGGAGACTAGTTTTGTCGCCTGGAGCGCTCAGTGACAGGGGGGCCAGATATTCTACATATCGCGGAAACCTTTCAGGATGGTGACCCAGTGGTCAGGAAGTCGTCTTCTAGAAAGTAGATTCTGTATCTCGGGAAAAAGTGGGCTGTCTCAAGAGACAGAATGTATAACTGGGCTGTCTCAAGGAGACAGAATGGTCAACTGTCTCAAGGAGATAGAATGGTCAACTGTCTCAAGGAGACAGAATGGTCAACTGTCTCAAGGAGACAGAATGGTCAACTGTCCCAAGGAGATGGAATGGTCAACTGTCTCAAGGAGATAGAATGGTCAACAGGGCTGTCTCAAGAGATAGAATGGTCAACTGGGCAGAAAGATGTCCTACCACAGGGTTCAGTGATCTGAGCGCAGACTTGGGGTTTGTTTTCGTGTGTGATCTCTGGAGTTTTGTTTTTCCTTGCCCAGGTTCCGTCCGGTGAATGTGAAAGAAATGCTGCATACTGTGCTGGGGGAGAAGTTGACGGGGAAGACGTACAGCTCCGAGGACACGACGGCCTGGACCAAGGAGATCTCTGAGACCATCAGGGACCGGTTGAAAGGTCAGCCAAGTGTTGTCTGGTCCAGCGAGAAACTCTTTAGGAAACATTTGAGACGGCACACGTCGGTTTTTTGTTCATGTATAACAAAGGGTGCAGTATTTTGGGGTGTTATTCCTTAATCCCTGATTTTTCCTCCATATCTCTTTGTAAATGTACGTCAGCCCCAACGAGGTTGCAAACAGTCCAAAATCACTTTCAACGAGGTTGCGATAACCAAATAAAAGCATTTAGCGGCCCCAAAAGCGAAGAATTTTTCTCCTTTCTCTCCATCTCATGCGAAGCATAAGGCCCATCCTCGATTCCTAACATATTGTATTGCTAGATCTAGTGTACCTCCTAATAATGGCCCCAAAGCCGAGAGGATGGACGAGGGTTAGCCTACAGTAGAGATGGGAGGGGGTGGGT
>NW_004797505.1:746372-750126 GCF_000002075.1 Aplysia californica
TAAATATTTTTTTTCTTAATTTTGATTGGTTAAACCATTCAAGAGTAAAATTTTCCATTAGGCCTACGGAAGCAATAATAACCATAAAAGGTGACGCTTTATTTGTTCAAAAGATAAGGTTTTCCCCCGAATCAACAATAGTTGCTTGAGAGCTGGCCCGCCCGTGAGCGATTTTAGTCACCTTGCGCGCGCTCAGTGGAGTGAGAGAGGGAGACTAGTTTTGTCGCCTGGAGCGCTCAGTGACAGGGGGGCCAGATATTCTGCATATCGCGGAAACCTTTCAAGATGGTGACCCAGTGGTCAGGAAGTCGTCTACTAGAAAGTAGATTCTGTATCTCGGGAAAAAGTGGGCTGTCTCAAGAGACAGAATGTATAACTGGGCTGTCTCAAGGAGATGGAATGGTCAACTGTCTCAAGGAGATAGAATGGTCAACTGTTTCAAGGAGATGGAATGGTCAACTGTTTCAAGGAGATGGAATGGTCTACTGTCTCAAGGAGATAGAATGGTCAACAGGGCTGTCTCAAGAGATAGAATGGTCAACTGGGCAGAAAGACGTCCTACCACAGGGTTCAGTGATCTGAGCGCAGACTTGGGGTTTATTTTCGTGTGTGACCTCTGGAGTTTTGTTTTTCCTTGCGCAGGTTCCGTCCGGTGAATGTGAAAGAAATGCTGCATACTGTGCTGGGGGAGAAGTTGACGGGGAAGACGTACAGCTCCGAGGACACGACGGCCTGGACCAAGGAGATCTCCGAGACCATCAGGGACCGGTTGAAAGGTCAGCCAAGTGTTGTCTGGTCCAGCGGGAAACTCTTTAGGAAACATTTGAGACGGCACACGTCGGTTTTTTGTTCATGTATAACAAAGGGTGCAGTATTTTGGGGGGTTATTCCTTAATCCCTGATTTTTCCTCCATATCTCTTTGTAAATGTACGTCAGCCCCAACGAGGTTGCAAACAGACCGAAATCGCTTTCAACGAGGTCGCGATAACCAAATAAAAGCATTTAGCGGCCCCAAAAGCGAAGAATTTTTCTCCTTTGTCTCCCATCTCTGCGAAGCTTAAGGCCCCATCCTCGATTCCTAACATATTGTATTGCTAGATCTAGTGTACCTCCTAATAATGGCCCCAAAGCCGAGAGGATGGACGAGGGTTAGCCTACAGTAGAGATGGGAGGGGGTGGGTGGGAACACAATGCGGGCTGTGTGAAATTGGATTAACTCTGGAACGAGTAGGTCTAGATCAAGACCTTTATTTTTTTTCCAATTTTCTTTTCTTCCCTGATCAGAAAATCCAAGCTCCTGCCTTTACTTTTACAGTGGAATCCTGTTATAACGAGAGGGAGGGACCGGTGCGAAATGTCCATTATAGCAGGATTCTCGTTATAAGGGATCCAGTAATAAATTCAAGGGAAATAGTAAAATAGGCCTAATCTATGAGTTTGGTGTTCTGTTTATTCCTTATTGTATTTCCCCTGATGATGATTTTGTTCAACATAATCTCTAGGTCTTACTTGATCTAAATTCGAATCAGGTTTCTTTCTCTAGCACTAGCAATGTTGACAGCTCGGCGTTGGCGATCAGAGAGAAGGGGCTCTGGCTCTAGGCTAACTCGCCCTCTGTGTTGTCCCCCACCCCACCACACCCTGTGCTACGTTGTGTCTGCTTGCGCACGTCACACATTCGCTCCATCTATCACAGCATTGTGACCTCTCCATCCCGCACCAGAAAAGTGAGAGGCACAGTATGCCTAGATAATCTAGACTGGGCTGGCCTATCATGCGATGCGTTCTGCTTGTCTGCGCATTCCACACCCTCCCCACTCATTCGCTCCGGCCTTCATTGTTGGTTTGCGTTGGCTCTCCCATTCTTTGTTTCGCTGGATCACCAACAACTTTCTCTACTGGCGAGGTTATATGTTTAATTTGTCTGTGCGCTGTGCACAGCAGCAGCAATATTCCGTTATAACCAACTCACGTGACTGTCTGATTGCGCAATAGCAGTATTTTATTTAAAAAGATAAAGGAGGGGGGGAAAAATGGGGTTTTAGAATAGTGGCTTTATAACGGACTTCTCGTTGTTTCAGGACTTGTTATAAGTGGACTCCACTGTAGTAGATCTAGGCCTAGATGTGAGAGAAGTGTTCTGGAAAAAAAATTTTTAACAATGCAGAAATGACGGCGAGAACACTGCTCAAACACGTGCACACTGATGTTGTTTGAAAATTTCGTCATCAGGGGGAACAACTGTTTAAATTACTGGTATTGGTACATTGTTTAATATAATTACTTGTCTCCTTTCTTTTCTTTAGCCTTGGTCACATTCAACGAGAAGTCGGATCCAACGAGGACAACAAGCCGGTCCCGGCAACCTCGATGAATGCGACAGCCACTGTATTGTAATTGTTTAGTCCACAAAACTTGGAAGAAATAGATGAAGAAAATTGGATGATGTGTCCGGAGTGATCCACAGATGGATTTTTTTTGGGGGGGGGCACTCAATACACACACATGCAGTCATGGTTGAGTTCTTCCCTGAGTCCCTCAGTCATCACTAAGTCATTGACCGAGTCGTAGCCAAGTCCTTGAGTTGTCACCAAGTCCTTGACCGAGTCATAGCCGAGTCCGTCAGTCGTCACTAAGTCGTTGACCGAGTCATAGCCGAGTCCTTGAGTCGTCAGCAAGTTGTTGACCAAGTCAAAGTCAAGTCCTTGAGTTGTCGCTATGTCAGTGACTGAGTCATTGCCGAGTCCCTTAGTCGTCACTAAGTCATTGACCAAGTCATAGCCGAGTCCTTGAGTCATCACCAAGTCGTTGACCGAGTCATAGCAGAGTCCTTGAGTAATCAAAAAGTCGTGGACCGAGTCATATCAGAGTCCTTGAGTCGTCAGCGAGTCGTTGACCGATGGTTTCTTCTCTCCCCAGACATGGGCCACGACAGGTACAAGTTTGTCGTACAGGTCGTGATCGGGGAGCAGCGGGGGGAGGGCGTCAAGTAAGTCCAAACTAGTGGTGTGTGTCTTGTCAAGTAACAAACTTGTGGTGCGTGTCTTGTCAAGTAACAAACTTGTGGTGTGTGTCTTGTCAAGCAATAAACTTGTGGTGCGTGTCTTGTCAAGTAACAAACTTGTGGTGTGTGTCTTGTCAAGCAATAAACTTGTGGTGCGTGTCTTGTCAAGTAACAAACTTGTGGTGTGTCTTGTCAAGTAAGTCCAAACTTGTGGTGTGTGTCTTGTCAAGTAATAAACTTGTGGTGTGTGTCTTGTCAAGTAAGTCCAAACTTGTGGTGTGTGTCTTGTCAAGTAATAAACTTGTGGTGTGTGTCTTGCCAAGTAAGTCCAAACTTGTGGTGTGTCTTGTCAAGTAACAAACTTGTGGTGTGTCTTGTCAAGTAAGTCCAAACTTGTGGTGTGTGTCTTGTCAAGTAATAAACTTGTGGTGTGTGTCTTGTCAAGTAAGTCCAAACTTGTGGTGTGTGTCTTGTCAAGTAAGTCCAAACTTGTGGTGCATGTCTTGTCAAGTAACAAAGTTGTGGTGTGTGTCTTGTCAAGTAATAAACTTGTGGTGTGTGTCTTGCCAAGTAAGTCCAAACTTGTGGTGTGTCTTGTCAAGTAACAAACTTGTGGTGTGTCTTGTCAAGTAAGTCCAAACTTGTGGTATGTCTTGTCAGTCCGCCAATAGAATTAACATTTGACATATTCCAGCAGTGTAGCTTATCTATAGGTGTACATGTGGGGGGACCATCTACATGTGTACAGG
>NW_004797505.1:750860-760471 GCF_000002075.1 Aplysia californica
CCCCCCCAGGATGTGCTGTCGCTGTTTCTGGGACTCCGACACAGACAACTACGCTCAAGACATCTTCATGAATGTAAGTCTTTTCTTTACGGACATCTTCATGAATGTAAGTCTTTTCCTTACAGACATCTTCATGAATGTAAGTCTTTTCCTTACGGACATCTTCATGAATGTAAGTCTTTTCCTCACCCCCATATTCATGAATGTAAATGTTTTCCTCATTCGTCACTTCTTCACAATCTCCTCATTTTCCCAGTGTGTTATCCCCCTTTCCTCGAGGTCGTTCTTTTGCTCTAATGTGTCGACACAACCAGGCACAGTAAACATAATAAAACGACGAATGGACGCACTGCACTAATGTAAATACCAAAGGAAGTCACTCGATGATAGCTGAATGGTTGATGAACCTCTGTGAATTTTTACAGCATGTTTCTTGGGCTGCCAAGGTTTTTTTTAACCACTACGGCTTCAGCGCTCTAAACTGGTGCGGTACTTGAGGGTTTTTCCCTCTATGAGCCTTCGGTACTGTAAGTATTAGGTCATATGAGTGTGCGAGACATATTAAACATTTTCAATTTGATAGAAATTAACTTTGAATTTTGCTCGGATGGCGGCCAAAGCCTACTCTTAAGGATCTTTATCGTGTGCACCTTGCATACGGGATCTCCGAGATTTTTCTTTCACCCTTATCCGAGAAAGAAAAAGTCAGGAGTCCAGAGGATGGGGAAAAGAGTAGAAGGGGGTGGGGGGGGGAGCAGAAAGTGGAGATGAAAGCAGACGACAGAACATTGCTAGAGAGCAGGAAAGGAGGTGAAAGGAGACGACTTCAGAGAAAGAAGAAAATTTTCCGTCGCTGTCAGGTTTAGAACGCGGGATCTATTGAATGAGAGGCGAACACCTTATCCTCTAGACTATGAGAGCCCTGTTTTGTGTTTTGTCTGTCTGTACGTACACGTCTGACTTTTGACCTCCACAGGACTCGTTATTCTGCGTAGCTGCAGCGTACGGCGTGTTCAAATATTGAGGCAGAGACGAGGGGAGCTACGAGGCATCGACGCATAGACGTAGAGGGGGCTACAGGGAGAAACATACCCACGGAGAAACAGACATACAAGACATGACCTGATGGACAACGTACGAAAGATTTAGTGTGATGAAGACATCACCTGATTATACAACGGACGTGACGACTGGATGGGAACACCGTGGAAGCCCCCGCCAAACTTGCTGTGGCAATGTCAGATAAATGTTTGAAGATTTCTCATCTCATCACTGTCAGAAAGTGCTGCAAGAATTGGGGTGGGGAGGAGCCACTGATGGGAGGGGTGTGATTCAACAGCTTTGATTTTGTTTTGGTTATCCAGTAACTTTTTCAGGATGGGGGGGGGGGAGAAAATTGCACTCTTTTGATGAATGATTTTTCTTTTCGTGAATTGTTCATAGAAAAATGTATATAGATCTATATGTGTGAGAAAATGTGAGAGTGAGTGGAAGTGACTGCGCCATCTCTGGAAAATGCTGGTTTGAGAGTGTTGTGTCTTGGTGTGGCACATTTCTTAACTTTTTGTGTTTGTCTGTCATCTCACCTTTTGTAACATTTGTCTGTCATCTCACCATTTGTTACATTTGTCTGTCGTCTTACCTTTTGTTACATTTGTCTGTGTTCTCACCTTTTGTAACTTTTGTCTGTCGTCTTACCTTTTGTAACATTTGTCTGTCATCTCACCTTTTGTTACATTTGTATGTCATCTTACTTTTTGTAACATTTGTGAGGCATATATATAATAAGGGGTTGAGATGCAAAACCCTCCAAGTGACATATATCGGAAAAAAATGAGTTTTTCGTCAAAATTGGAAATTGCTTTCAATTATCAAATGCACAAAGTGTTTTTGGCCAAAACCCAACCCATCCTTCACAAAAGCCACCAAAAAAATCTCGGTAGATTTGTGTTTGTCTGTGTCAGGGCATTTGAGACTACCCGGTACTTAAGTCCCTTTCAACACAATGTCGCTAAAGAAGCTACTTTACAATTGCTGGAAGTTTAAGAGAAAAAAAATGAACCCTCCAGCTGAATGTAGGATTCGAACCTATGGTGAACTTGGGAGAGGGCCTTTCATACTCACTCCAGATGAGAAATAACGTGTGCCGTGTTGCCCCCCGAATGCTAGCTCAGCCAGATGTCAAGGACATGTGGTTACTTGACGGAGGCATTGCGCTGCCAAGAGAAAAATGCTCCAAGCTAAAGGGATTTGAAAACAACAACCACAAGAGAAAGCATTGAACAGGTGGGTCAGTTTCTGCACTGCCCAGTCACAAAGTCCTTCATTTGTCTCCAGTGGGGTTGGATCAGGTCCCATTGCTTTGCCTACATCTTTTGAGTGGCTTTTTCTACTTGTACCCGTCAGAATTTGTGAATGTAAGTTTGGAAAGTTTTTCAATAAACTGAGAATTAAATATTGGCAAAAGTATGATCTTATTCGGGTCTTTATCAATTTTATTCGTAGTTTGGTAATGACATAAACAGGTTGCTACAAGAGCCCCCGGCCGTCAAACATCTAACTAGGATAAATTATTCAGAATATGGGATTGTGAGGGGAAAACCAGCAATGTCATTTTTTCTCATATGACTTCACGATAAAAATCGCAAAAACACTGCAGCACTTTAAAGACTCTGCTCAACATGGGTTTCATGATTACTGCTACAATACATTCATCAATTTGAGGATTGTAAGAAAAAGGTATTCATTAGGAGAGTCTGACAAATCAGCGCAAGAAGGGTATTGCTCCACTAGGAAAAAAGCAAAGCAATCGTTTTCAACACGCCTCTTGCCCATTCAATGCCTTTTGTGTGAAAAGACTATCGAATAGACACATGACAGCAAGGGAATCAAGAAAGTTCATAAACTTGCTAAATATGTTACCAAAACAGCTGAAGCCTCTATAAAAGAAGCTGTAAACAAGAAATCTGACCCAAAACTTCGGGGCCACATTGAACATGTTGTTCTCATTGCCCAAGAGGCATGGTATCATGAACCATGTAGAAAAGCTTACACACGTAAGGAGGATCGACGTTCACAAGCTTTAACATCTAAATACATGTACTGTTCTGGAGAAGAAAAGGCAGAAGCTGAAGTGTAATGTTAGTATACACACACGACTGTAAACTGGAGAGACGAACACACACGACACCAAGCAATCTAATAATGAGCCCGGGTGTAGTGTCTTTTTATGTTGATCCCCGAAGTGAGTAACATTAAAAGTAAAAGCCCATGGCATACGGGGCGCTTACGTGGATTAAGAAAGAGTAAGGTACAATACTGTGACTACAGTGACATCTCCCCTTTTAATATTTAAGAAAAAGGAAAACCTCAAAATGGATTAAAGATGATTGGTTTCGAGTCTCTCAAAGGGGAATGTTCTAACTTTAACAAAATTCACACACAGAGTTCAATTGTCTTTGAAGCGTCGGGGCTTGCACTTGAGTACCTGGTAAAACATTTCAATAAAGTTCTTTGGTACTTCAGAATTACCACATTTCAAATTGTCTTTGTCACATTCATAGAACTGCATAGCGTCCAGATAACGAAACTAAGAAAATAAATTACCTCGAACAGGTAGGTCTACACAACTGTTGGGTAATCAGCTAAGAATAAACACACACAAAAAGTAAAACCAGTAATCGAAAGGATACGACTGGGTCGCAAGAACATCAGTCCGGGTAACGAACGGGTCTCCTGATCACTCGTCCACTTCGGGTAGTTATTGGAGCAGGACTGGCTGGAGCGGCAGCTGGCTGAGGGGATGGTGGTGTGACATCAGGCTCCACCGGCTGGACAGCTGGTGGCGGAGGTAAGGGAACGAACATTGGAGTAGGCTCTGGGGTGGCAACAGGTGAAGAAGGCATGGAAGGAGGGTCGACGTAGGGCTTCAGGTGTTTGCGGTTCCGGCGGTAAGCCCTATCCCCTGACTGTATGATGTAAGACCTCGGTGCACGCCCTATCCCCTGACTGTATGATGTAAGATCTCGGTGCACACCGTTCTTTGACCACCGCAGGGCCACCCCACTCCTTCTCGTTCTCCAGCTTCTGCAGGACGAGCTGACCAGGATTCAGCTCCGGGAGGTTCTGGGCTCCGTGACGTCTGTCAAAAGCTTGTTTGTACTTACGCTTCGACTCAGCGTCTCTGACTGCAATCTTCGCCCTGTCGTAGACCTGCTGGTTCAGGTTTGACGGTAGGATTGGCAGGGTCGTCCTCAGGCGTCGCCCAAGAGCAAGTTCCGCTGGGATCGCCCTCGTCGGTGACACCGGTGTAGACCTGTAGATCAAGAGTGCGAGAAATGGGTCGTGCTGACTCAGGGCTTTCTTCGCTTCCTCGGCTGCTCTCTCCGACCCGCCGTTGCTCTGGGGAAAATGAGGACTGCTGGTCGTGTGTTTAACCCCCAGCCCTTGGCGAACTTGTGGAAACGGTCTGACACAAACTGGGGACCGTTGTCAGTCACCAGTAGTTCTGGAATGCCAAACCGAGCGAAGATGTTTTTTAGTTTGTACACAACAGTCTCTGAGGTGGTGTCTGGCATGTAGGCCACCTCCAAGTACCGTGAAAAGTAGTCCACGAGAACCAGGTAGCCATGTCCCTTGTAGTTGCAGAAGTCAGCACCAACCATCTGGAACGGCCGCTCAGGTAGAGCTATCGGGGTTAGAGGTTCGCTTGGTTGTGCTGGACGTTTCCGCTGGCAATGTTCGCATCTTGAGACGACTTCCCGTATCTCAGAGCTGAGACCAGGCCACCAAATGGAAGATTTGGCCCGTTCTCGACACTTCGACACTCCGAGGTGACCGTCGTGGATCCTGCTGAGCATCTCTCCTCGCATTGCCTTTGGGATTACGATGCGGTTACCTCTGGCGAGTAGTCCATGGACTTCGCTCAGTTCACTGGAAACTGCGTAGAGGTCGCGAGCTTCGGACCTGACGTTTTGTATGAATTTCGGCCAACAGCTTCTTGTGTACTGTATCGCAGCACTGATCGCTGGATCCTGTTGAGACTTGTTTTTGATTTCATCAAGTTTGCTATCTGTGGCATCCCATGACATCTGGATTGTAGCGACATGAGCCTCGATCTTTTCACCAAATTCTTCAGGCTTGGTGCTCACTACTGGACTTCGGGACAAGGAGTCTGCGACAGTCATGTTTTTCCCTTGGGTGTATACTGCTTTTCCGCTGTAGCGCATCATCCTCATCAGCATTCGTTGGCAGCGGACAGGTGCATCATTCAGTTCCTTAGAATTGATCAGGGGAACAATGGGCTTGTGGTCGGTGAGCAGTGTGAATGACGGCAGCCCGATGAAGTAGCGATCGAACTTTTCGCACGCCCATGTGGCCGCCAACAGTTCCTTTTCAATCTGAGCGTAGTTCTTTTTCGGCCCTAGATATAGTTCTGGAACAGTAGGCCACTGGC
Source organism: Aplysia californica (assembly GCF_000002075.1). Taxonomy (NCBI): domain Eukaryota; kingdom Metazoa; phylum Mollusca; class Gastropoda; order Aplysiida; family Aplysiidae; genus Aplysia; species Aplysia californica. Next base: position 756,316 of record NW_004797505.1, read on the forward strand.
TGAAGAACTCCTCCAGTCCGTAGCTGCTTGCATCGGCGCTTACAATGACAGGCTTCCTCATGTCGAAGAAGGCGAGTGTTGGAGCCGACGACAGCAACTTCTTGACTTCAGGGAAGGCAGATGACTGCGCTGGAGTCCACGCCCACTCAGCATCGTGATTCGGAAGATCGGTGAGCGGCTTCATGACTGTTGACAGATTTGGCACAAAGCTGCCCAAATAGTTCACCATGCCGAGCACTCGTCGTAAGTCTGTAATGTTCTCAGGCTCTGGCATCTCAGTGATGGCGCTGACCTTGGATGGGTCTGGCCTTACACCCTTCCCGCTGATGATGTGGCCAAGAAAATCGATTTCGTCCTTGTCAAACTTGCACTTGGATTTGTTCAACTTGACCCCACGCTCCTTTAGCCGCTGGAAGACTTTCTTCTTCAGCTTATCATGTTTCTCCTGACCATCCGTGTGCAGGAAGATATCGTCCATAAAGCACTCAACACCGTCTATGCTCGCTAGAATGTCTTGCATCGCGCGCTGAAATATCTCAGGCGTAGAGGTGATTCCAAAGCAGAGACGTCTGTAGAAGTGCCGACCGAACGGTGTAATGAAAGTGGTCAGCTTCGCGGAGTCGTCGTCCAGTGCCAACTGCCAAAAGGATGAAGTTGCAACAAGCTTGCTGAACTTGTTGGATCCGCTGAGTTTGTACAAGATGTCGTCTATGGTGGGCAGCATGAATCGTTCACGCTTCACCGATAGGTTGAGCTTTTTTCTTCAGATTTGTGCAGATTCTAACGCTACCAGACCTTTTTCTGACCGGGACCATGGGCGCGTACCAGTCAGTAGGAGGGCTGATCTTCTCAATGACACCTGTGACCTCCATGCGGTCTAGTTCAGCCTTGACTTCGTCCACGAGTGGAATGGGAATCCGACGTGCGACGTTAACGGAGTGTGTCTGTGCATCTTCTTTCAAGATGATTTTCACTGGCTCGCAGCGTATAGGTTTAGGTCCCTCATCGCCGAACACGAGGTTGGCAGAGTCTATTCTGTCTCGAGAAATCAGTCCCAGACGAACTGCGGCGTCACGACTGAGAAGACAGTCGGTGTCGTCGTCAAGGACGAAAACACAGAACGCAAAGTTGCGATTGTTGTGCTGCGTAGTTGCGATAAATTCTCCCACGCTCCTTATGACTCCACCAGGACTGCGAAGAACTGCAGATGTTGTTTTCAGCTTTGGACGAGGACTGAGACGGTTGTAGACGGCCTTCGACATTATCGAAACATCGGTCCCTGTGTCTATCTTGAAGGATGTAGCTCTCCCTCCAAGGTTCAGTGTAACGCGCCATGGTGGCTCGCTAACTTCGCCGAAGTTAACATCGGTAACGACATTACTGTCCACGTCTTTGTCAACAGCACCTAAAAAGAACGAAGGAGTTTCCGATTCAGTGATTTCGTTGACATCGCGGCTGCTGCTGCGACAGACTGTTGCGAAATGATTGCGCTTGCCGCATTTTCTGCAAGTTTTCCCACGCGCTGGGCAATTGTTTTGGGCATGACCTCTTCCGCAGTTGCTGCAGTTAGAGAAAGTTGACGGTGATGCATGGCTGCCTCTGTGTTGTGAGTGTATACCTGTTCTTTGGTCGCCTCTACCCCTGGGATGAGCAGGCGACGAATATCCCCTCTGGCCGTAGCGCACTGCATCTACTGTGACTGCTGCACCTAGCTGACGTTGGCTACTGACCTGGCCCTTTACGAGCTCGAAATGGCGTGCTGTTTCGATGGCTGATTTCAAAGTAAGAGTTGCCTCGAGTTGTAAGCGCTATGACAGTTCATTGTCCAGTACTCCTAGGACGATTCTATCCCTTATGGTTCCATCTCGGTCCTTAAAGTCTGCATGTTCTGAAAGCTCGTACAGGGCTCTAACATATTCTTCTATTGTCTCCCCACTGTTTTGTGCTCGTGCATGAAACTTTGCTCTTTCGTGGATAAGATTCCGCTTTGGGACAAAGTGAGCGTCGAAATTCTCTAAGACAGTGACAAAGTTGTCCCTAGGATCGTTACCTTCGACGGGAGCAGGGAACGTGAACGTGTTAAATATCTGTTCAGCTTGGCGTCCCATAGCGTAAATTAATTAACTTACCTGAATTGCTCCGATCTCTGCGTTCAGTTTGGTGGCTGTGCGGTATCGTAGCATACGCTGTTGCCACTCGGGCCACTCGTGAGGTTTGGAAAAATCAAACGGTTCAAGAGGCTTGAAATGAGGCATTCTGACACTTGTGACACGTTATCCACTGACTTCTGACACCATGTAATGTTAGTATACACACACGACTGTAAACTGGAGAGACGAACACACACGACACCAAGCAATCTAATAATGAGCCCGGGAGTAGTGTATGACTTTTTATGTTGATCTCCGAAGTGAGTAACATTAACCAAAAGCCCATAGCATTCGGGGCGCTTACGGGGATTAAGAAAGAGTAAGGTACAATACTGTGACTACCGTGACATGAAGAAAAAAAGAAAGCTCAAGCTGCAGAGGAAGAAGCCCACTCCATGGCTTTTCAGTACGTCTGTCAGTTTGTGGAAAAACAAAAGAATAAATAACACATCTAGTGGAGAGGATTTGTAAAAATAGAAACTAACCACAACTAGTGAAGACATTTGGAAATAAAAGAAAATGAAATAAGTAACACATCTCGTGGAGACGGTTGGTAAAGAAAAAGAAATAAAAATATTTTGGGGAAGTGTTTTCTTCTTTATTTTTTAATTATAAAAAAAAAAAAATACACTGACAGCTAATGAAGAGTAATGGAGCCAATAGAGCCAGTTTGATTGCAAGGTGTATAGTAAAAAAGCGATGGCATAACATTGTATTCTGTCTTTGTTGTACAGTTCAAGGGAACTAATTCATGTTTTATTTTAACCGTATTTAGTAGACTCTTGTAGGCATTGCTGTTTCCCTTTAACGACAACACTCTTCCTGGCTGGGAATATTTTTTTTTACAACTGTCACCACAAGTAGAAGATGTGTTATTTATTATTTTTTATTATTTGTTTGTTTCCACTGTTTCGGCGAGATGACTAGATGTGTTAGTTATTTAATTATTTCGGGGGGGGGGGGGGGGGGGGGTTAACAACTGTCTCCACTAGACTAGATGTGTTACTTTTTAAAGAACAATTTTATATGAACTGTCTCCACTATATTAGATCTATGTGTGTTATTTAGTTTATTTTTTTGAAAATGTGTTAGTGAAAAATAATTCCCCCCCCAACCGCCCCTGGTGAGTGTGTGGGTGTTCTCAATTTGAAGTATCGTGCTATAGTTCTCCTTGCTCACCATGGGGAGGGAGGACTAGGACTTCAAACAGGGCACATGTATCTACTTATCATTTGAAGTTGGATATCACTGATTAAAATGGGATAAAAATCAGGACAATTTCATTCTTGCAAATTGGATTTCTTTTATGTCATGTCGTCTACACTCTCTTTCTACTGATGCAAAGACTAAGTCTTCATAGAGTATGGAGGGGGTTAAGACTGGCTTAATGATTTAATATATTAATTCGTTATTGTCGCAAAATGAGCAATTAATTGTAGGCTGGGACACTGTAAATCACTCATTGTATGGGTCCTATGCGCACACCAAAAGAGCGCTGTTTGATATCGGGCACAAAATCATATACTGACAACATTTTTTTTTTAGATTATCTGGCTCGTTTAAAGGTAAACAATCCCAAAAATCCCTATGAGTACATTTCACATGACAAAAAAATCAACATCAAAAGACTTGTCAGATTATCATCAATCCCTGACAGAAAAGTGTTGCTGAGCACCGACTAGCCTTTTCTTCCTCTCCAGAACGGCGGCGCTCCCTCAAGTCTGAAACTCCTGACGTCACATCTCACAGCTCTAGTTCTATTATAACCTCTTTGGTTGTGTAACCAAAGATTCTCTACTACCAAAGATCCAAAGATCGTGTATACCAAGATGGTTCAATCGCCCTATCTCCTGTCGCGCGAGACTTGGGCATGACCTTGTGTTAGCGCATGACGGCCTGTGATATACGAGTGTAAACAAACGTTCCGGTGATCTAGAGTAGAACGTGTGCAGTTTTTGCCTGCGGGCAGAGAGAGAGAGAGAGAGAGAGAGAGAGAGAGAGAGAAG
>NW_004797505.1:762378-767329 GCF_000002075.1 Aplysia californica
GCCAAAAGATTCTTTAAAATATTCTCCAGAGCATGGCGCCCATGGTTTTTTCAGTTTTGAGACAGTTTTGCTGCAAAAAGCTAATTTTGTTTATTTCGCCGATCGCTTTTGTAGGCCGACGCTTTTTTCTCTGTAATTTTAGAAAATACGGAAGTGATATTTGACGAGGCGCATTTTGTTTTGAGAGTATAGATCTCGACCTTATACATTTTTTATCTCTCAAGATTTATTGCCCCATTCCAGTGGAGTGTAAATATAGTAGGCCAATAACTTTCAGTTGATGTTAATGCACCGATCATTCATTTCATCGAAAGGGGGCCCAGCTAGTTTTCTCTAAGCGTCGGATCACAAGCTGACCCAGTGCTGTAAATCTACAGTCATTATTGTACACATATGATCAGTCCCATCTTCCGAATCCTACCTTCTGTTTCCCATCTTTCACCTCTTGTTTCCTATGTACCGTATCCACTTTTTCATTTATCCCATATCCCGACCTCTGTTAGCGCTCTTCGTTTTCCTTCATCTCATGGGATGGAAGGCCTGAAGCAGGCAAAAATATTAGATATACATCACTGTCGCCAATGTCCAAATCAGATGTGCTGTTCAAGCGCAGGTTTCAACAGCTTCATTTAATAGACTACTGTTTTATTCGGAGTCAAGGCTTGGTCTTCAAGAGATTTCTTTGATGTATCCTTTTCGGAAGCGAGTTTATTTTTACTTTCCTAAACTTCGCCCAGCACGACTACAAGGATCCATAATATTATGATGTCGATTTGGTCAGATAACTGCAGTCAGAACCACTGGCACAGATTTTGGAATCTATAACTACTTCTTCAAATCCACTTCCACACATCATTTTGCCAATTGCTTTCAGATATGCACAAAGTATGTGAAACACACCGAGGTGAATGATCACGTTATTATAGAGAACCTTGTTCTGCCACACACGTGAATATGCCATCTTTGCTACAGCCAGATCAAATGTGATAAAGGTATACTTTTGACCAACTACTGTGCTCGCCTCTTGTGAAATGTTCAGTACTTCTTGTACAGTTGAAAGTTCTGTAATTGGTTTGCTCAGAGGTTCCATATAATCTACAGTTGAGCAGGTTGTTTCGGCAGTGTTCAACTCATTTGATACCCATCCATTCCATCCAGGAACATGCGGATCATCTTTGTTCTTTTCACGTCTTGATAGTGTCCACACAAAGTTTGAAAAGTCAATCTTGAAGTCAACTTTTTTGTGAAGCGATACTCTGTTTGTTATCAAGGTGGGTTCCACCTTAGAATTGAGGAAGCATGGGTCAAGCTGTTTTTGTGGAATATGGATTGACCTTTTCTTTGTTCTGTCAACCTCTGGTGTTGGCTGGGGAAAGTATGGCTGCTCTTTGATTTCTTGTATGGCTATTCCATGAGTTGAATGTGTGGTTCCAGCTCCTGATGGAGATTCCTCATTCAAGTCAAAATTGTCCCAACAGAAGTGAGTAATGAGGTTGTTGTCAGGCATGATGGATGGGGGCACACTACCTGAAGAAACCTGTATACTGTCACACATGGCAGTTTCCATTTCTAGGAGAAAAAGTGGGATACAGAATGTCCATGCCGGTTTAAGATATTGATCAGCTGAGTGTTTCCTGTTAGATGACGGACACATACACCAATCATAATATGTTTAGGCATTTTCCACTCCCCTTTCGTCACATTGTAGCATATGTCCTGACCTGTAGAAACAACTCTCCTGTGGCATCTTGTTGACTGTGGTTTTCCGTTCTTGGAGTAAAGAAAGGAAAGAAATGTTGTTAATAGTTGTGGTATCTGCAAAGTTTCTGAGCGCAGATCTGTGTCTGTTGGTAGCCAAGGTAACTTTTGACTTTCATTACATCCACCAAGCACTGCTCGTCGTATCACCATTGCCGCTTCTATAACAAGTCTCTCTTCAGAGGTTGCATTTTCAACGGCAACTCCAACAACCTGTCCAGTTGGAATTTCGTCTGAGTACACGAGATCACTTGTCCCAGAATATCTCTGCCAGAAGTTTATCCTGGACTGGAAGTGCTTCACAAGTTTGTACTTCAACTTAACATGTCTTGTAGTTCTTGTTGTAAAACTCTGGATAATTTGTTTGCATGAAAGTGCAATACATCTCTTTCAAAAGAGTAATCCTGACAACAAGGGCCAGCGCAATGACATATTCTTCCACAAACTGACGGACGTGCTGAAAAGCCTTGGAGTGGGCTTCTTCCTCTGCAGCTGGAGATTTCTTTCTTTCTTCAGCTACTGCCTTTTCTTTTTCCGAACAGTAGTTAGATGTAGAAACTTGTGAACGTCGACCCTCCTTATGTGTGTAAGCCGTCGACTCTCATTACGTGTGTAAGCTTTTCTACATGGTTCATGATACCATGCCTCTTGGGCAATGAGATCAACATTTTCAATTTGGCCCCGAAGTTTTGAGTCAGATTTCGTGTTTACAGCTTCTTTTATAGAGGCCTCAGCTGTTCTGGTAACACATTTGACAAGTTTATGAACTTTCTTGGTTCCCTTGCTGTCACGAGCCCATTTGGTAGTCTTTTCACAGAAAAGGCATTGAATAGGCAAGAGGCGTGTTGAAAACGATTGCTTTACCTTTTTCCTAGTGGAGCAAGACCCTTCTTGTGCTGATTTGTCAGAATCTCCCGATGAATGCCTTTTTCTTAGACTCCTCAAATTGATGAATGTATTGTAGCAGTAATCATGAAACCCATGTTGAGCAGAGTCAAACTCAGTCGGTATTCTTTCACAAATAGAGGATAGTCGATCACTGTCAGTTTCTGCAAGACACCGTTGTGTTTTTGATTTTTGAATGGTGTCCCAGCGTCTCTCACTGAGGGGTTTTATTTCATCATGGCCTTTGAAGTTACAGTTATGTACTACACATGTCCTTTCTTCAAGTTGTTTTTCTTTCTTTTGAGATTTTGACCTCTCTTTCTTTAATGTCAGGGGTACTGATTTCAGTTCTGCCATGCTTGATTTTGTACGTTTAATTCAATAATTCATTCTCTGAAACATATAACGAAAATTGTACGTTGTTAGAGAAACCAGACTTCAAATTTTTACTTCTGTCTTCTTTTAAGTTAGTTCAAACTAACAAAATGTTTTTTAACACACCTTTATCATGCCCATATGACTGGTTTAGACTATATAGAATAGACAAAGTACATATGACGCCTATAGATTTGCCCACGTTTTTAAAATGATATACGCAGTTTTGCTTTCTAATATAGCAATTGCAAAGGTTATAACTGTTTAACTCATAGATTTCTAGTTATTTTGTATAAAATACTTCTCATTTTGTGCCTCAAAGTGTGTGTCTATCAGAAACCTATTGTACCGGGTTATAGAAGATTTGAAGCAATGGAACTATCATTTCTGTAGATTTTGAGAAATCAGCCTTTGAATTTTATTTTAAAATATTTTTACAACACTTACATCATCGTATAACATTGAATTTTACGTCACATGAAAGAACACACTTTTGGCTTCACAGAAAACCCCAAAATAAAAATCAAGTATTTTCTTGATTTCTGGACAATCAAGGGCAGTAACTCTGTAGATTGCCAACATTTTGGTGCAAACTTTTTTGGGGGAAGTCCCTAGGTCCTACCCTTTCAGAAAATCATAGTGGCGAAAAATCCCCAGGGGGGGGGGGGGGGGGGGAGGTTCACTCCCAGTAGCCCATAGCCTAAAACTTTCATGTAAGAAATGTAACAATCTGACAAGACTAATATATCGAAAACGCTCCCTCTCGACAGAGGTAATGTGACTCTCTTTACACAGCACCAGCCGTGGTAGTCCAAGGATCCAGATGATGGGGAAACAACTAGTTGTTATAGTTTGATATCACTAGGAAGAGACAAGGACAGTTTGAATCTGCCAGACATTGTTATAAATGATCGTAATATCAAGTCTTAAAGAAATTGAAAAGCAAGACTGCATTGTGTCGCCACAATACATTCACTTCTTAAAAACAAATTATAGATGTGTTATTTATTTAATTGTTGTTATTTTTTTCTACATGAAATTTATGTCATCCCAACAACAATAGGAAACGGTATAGGATGATCATCCGCCAATGTAAGCTGCCGTGTCCTAGTTGAAGTAGAACTATCTACACCTTTGGAGTAAACACTGGTGTTAGACAAGGCTGTATATTATCACCTGTACTTTTAGGAATTTCCATCGATTTTGTAATGAAATATAGTCAATACATAGAAACATGCAATTGATGGATAAATGACACATATTTAGATTTAGATTTTGCGAATGACATCTGCCTATTAAACATCACAGTTCAAGAAATGCAATGAAAAATCCCAAACAAATGAATTACAAATCTGCGGAAAGGGTTGGCATTCTAATTAATGTATCCAAAACAAAAGTACTAAGACTATCATCAGAAACTACGCCAATCACTCTTTATGGAGAACCCCTGGCAGAAATGATTAAGTTCCAGTACCTTGGCAGCATTATCTCCAAAAGTGCAGACTGCAGTGACGACGTCCACCAAAGACTTTTAAAAAGCCTGGGTCGCTTTTGTAAGATTAAAAACCACAAGGAAGCGAAAGTCAAAGATCATTCATTCATTTATCGAAAATACACATAGCACCGTTTTGGCCATTACGACGTATGGCTCAGAGATATGGAACACAACAAACAACAACAAAACAATTCAACAAAAATTTAAGTTTTCAAACAGAAATGTTTTCGAAGAATTTTGCAAATAAAACGGAATGAATTATAACAAATAATGAAGAGTTGGAAAGAATTTTAATTGACGATATCAACAGAACTATAAAAAGGAGACGATGGAGATATCTAGGACATGTTCTGAGAATGCCAAAGACAAGATTGCCCTTTCAGACAATGGAGGCCAACTGGAAAAACTCTGTTTGTTATCAAGGTGGGTTCCACCTTA
>NW_004797505.1:768715-782652 GCF_000002075.1 Aplysia californica
GAGAGAGAGAGAGAGAGAGAGAGAGAGAGAGAGAGAGAGAGAGAGAGAGAGCATGCGTTTTTGAAGGCAACCCTCGTTTTACCAGAAGTAAATGAGGAAACATGATCTGTCAAGTTGAAGTCGAACTAGGCCTGGGCTAAAACTGAAATTTACTGACTGAAAGCTCTCAGCTAGATCTAGAAGTTTCATTCGCCTGACCATCTGAAAGTTTCATATTCGCCTGACCATTTCAGGCTAGGCTAGGCCAACGTCACACCTGTGAAAGTGAAAGTGAAAGGGCTCAGAGACCTTCACAGTCACAGCGGTTGTTTCGGTTCCTCAGTTCTAGGTGTGTAAGGAAAATTACAAGTATAATGTAAATCTGTACGTATGTATAATAAACATGTGCATTATAATTTTATTTTATTGTTAACTTATTTGGGCTAGACCACAGAATTCTACACTAGTGTAGAATTCTGTGGGCTAGACTAGGCCTAGGCCTATTGCTAGAGATCTGTCACGGTGTTGGTATCGATACTATTCTACGGAATTTTGTGAGAGGTATCGAAGGTCAGGGGACGGGACAAGCAGACATGACACAGCAGTTTCACCTTCTCCCTCTCTCTCCCTTCTCTTCCGCCGCCTTCCCAATTCTCTCCGCACAAACCAGGTTGCAAGAGTAAGAACAAAGGCGAACAAGACTTCATCAAGCCCAGTTTCTCCACCAAATCAAAGATGAGGGTTATCGAAACAAAGGTAAGTTTAAACATAATCATTTTCTTTTGTTTGACAACTTTTGAAATGAATAATATGAAGTATGAAGAGGATAATGCCAAATTTTCACGAGGCGAGTGTCATTTGACTGAGACCGAGAGAAGGAATCGTGATTTCGTCACGAGTGATCCGGCGCGGCCCCTGACTGGGACGGACGACGTTTTAGTTTTTAGTTTTTAGTAAGTTTTACAGCTTTTGCAACATAACCAGGTCACATAAGGATCTAAATCTAGATCTAGATCTAGATCCAAACAGAACGAGGAAAGATTGGGACGACATGTCAGATCGAAAGACAGGTCAGGGAAAGGAGCAAACCACACCATGGCATAGCAGTAGCAGCCCCCGCCAACCACCCACCCATGGGCGACGGTTTCCGCGCCAACTGGCGCCAAGGAAGATTCTGCTTTTCTAGAATAGACTCTAGGCTAGGCCTGGGCTAAATCTAGATCTAGGCTACATCTAGATCTAGATCTAGGCTACATCTAGATCTAGATCTAGATCTAAATCTAGATACTAGATATCTAGATATCTAGATTCTGGCTTTCCACTGTAGAGTCTTGAGTTAGATCTAGCTGATCATGATGTTTTGGTTAGTAGGCCAACCCTAAGGCTTACTTAATTTTAGTCAGCAGATTAGGAGGGTATTATTTTATTTTCACTTCCTCAGATAGATTCTAGATCTGTATAGATCTAGATTTAGATCTAGAATCTAGATAGATCTAGCAAATGTTCTTTTTTATTTTTTATCTGTTTTCCACAAATTTTTACTTTACATAAATCGCAAGCTATTCTTATAGTCTACTTGTGCTAAACTTGGCATTTATATGATCTAGACTCTAACTGAATTTCGGGGGGTGTCCAGTAGGGCACGCCCCCTTGTGTTTAAAAAAAAATCTGGACCTTCATTTTCTCAAAATTTGTTATTTTGTGATTATTTATACGAAGTGACTATTTCTCCGAACGTTCGGAGAAATAGTGCCGATCTTTATTTCTCCGAACGGTTTCCGGCTTCCGCTCTGGTCGTGATTGTTTGCCTATTTGCGAGAGTTCGGCGCCAACTTTCATTCCGTCATTCTGCGAGGTCTGGGAAGGAGCAAATCAAAGGTGGTATCTGTTCTCAGCTTCTCCTCCGGCCGTGTGCCCACTGGTTTAGCGAGGCGGGTACTGCCTGAGGCACCCGAGAGACGGAGAAATCTGACCCTCTTTTCTATTGAGTGGACGGTTATCGTCCATTTAAAAAAAAAAACGGAGCAAATTTTTGGGTTTAGATCTATTTCAATTTTCAAGAGCTAGATCTAGTCTAGAGATTTTTAGATGAGTGTAAAAACGTGAAAAAGAAAGGTTTCACAACAGAATGAAATCAAAACTAGAACAGCCCAGAAACAACCACAACAATTAACAAATAAGGGCGTGTTTCCACCTGTCCGAAGAAGATTGACCGTTTTAACCCTAAATGTGCGTAATTTGTTAAAAAAAAGTACAGGATATTGCATGGAAATTATGGAACCACACACAGGGGGCCTGCCAGTGTCAGTACATGTACTTGGTTTTGGTGGAACGCTCTAACATAGCACATTTAAATCTATACAGGTATATATATTTAGAATCTAATGAAGGTAGGAACATCAAATTAAATGACGTTACACAATACCTTTTGTAGGAACATCAAATTAAATGACGTTACACTATACAACCCCCCCCCCCCCCCTTTTCCCCAACAACAAAAAATTAATAGAAAAACAACACATCAGAACAATAACAAGGGAAAAAAAATACACACCAACAAAATATAACACCACAAAGAGGGAAAAATGAACGAAAAATAAAAGAGGAACAGCAATACAAATCGTATGTAACTGTAACGTATTCAACAAATCAACGTGGTGACAACAAGTGAGAAAGAGACGAAGTGAAGCTAAGTGAACTTTCTTTCAAAAGTAAAGAGTTTCATTTTCTTTTCTTTTTTTTGGACTTTTTCGGGGACCAAAAGATCGAGCCACGATTGATTGGTCGCGGCCTCGACAAACGCAGATGCTAGCTCTATGTGTCGTTATCAATAACCCTCCATAGATCTAGATCTAGACAGCTCACGAGTGAACGCAACACATTAAGTTTAAGAGCAGCACCCATCATAGGCCACACGTCATATCTGTAGCGAAAAACTGTTTGGAACTGTAGCATTTCTTTATATAAATACGGACATTTTTTGGACCGATTGAACCATATTGTATACGAACAATCTTTGGTAGGCCTATAATATAATTATAGATCTATATTTTATTTTTATTATCCGAAATATGCGGGAAAGGGTGTGATTTCAGAGTGTTCGGAGAAATAGTGCCCAGCTTTATTTTCCCGAACGTTCGGAGAAATAGTGCCGGCCTTATTTATAAGTATAAGGTTTGACGTTTACAAAAAAAATTGACTTAGGATTAGGACAGTTTTGGTGGCCCATGTTGTGTGTTCGGCAGCTAAAATACGCACGTAGAAATGTAGAATTGAGCCCTTACTTTTTGGGGAGGAATTCTGTAAGCACCACAATGAAACAGAAGAATAGAGGGTTTGGGTCAAGGTGATAGGTCTATTCTTTATTGCGTTTGTTGGGGTGGTCGCTCGTCACAGATTAAAGTTGCATCTCTGGAACAGGCTGGAACTGATAAAAAAAATTTACCAATTCTATCTATGGGCCAACACTTGTCTCTAATCTTTTATTTATTTTGATCTCTCCGTTCGAGTGTTGTCGAATATTATACCTTATTATGCCTTATAAATCTTCTCATTGTTAGTTGAGTTTTAGTTAACCATCATTTGAGTGTGCTTTTTATGTTTAAAGGACTTCACTTCTTAAGTTTTTGAACTCAAGTGAATGTGGGGATCGCAGTGGGGAGAGAATGGGCTACTGCTGATAAATGCTTTTATTAATTATATAAGATTAGATAGGGTCAGGTCTGGTAATGGTGTTGGCCAATGCACACTGTTTGTATCAAATTCAAATAATCTCTACTTTGCTTCACCAAATTTGACCTGGAAGGTCCTCACATTCTGCGGATTCGTCATCATCATCATTGCTTTTCTCACCCTTGGTCAGGATACAGGCCACGGACAAACACTCTCCACCTTTCCCTATCCTGGGCTAGTCGCTTGATGTCACTCCACGTCTTCCCACTTTTCTGTACATCCATTTCCGTGACTCTTCTCTAGGTTCCATGAGGTCTTCCCCATGATCTTTTACCCTGTGGGTTCCAATCTAACACTTTTCTTGTTATGCAGCGGATTCGTCATGTTGTACTTATAAAAGATCTGACCTACTAACTAGTGTCATGATTGTTTTCATCAAACTATATAATTTGAAATGAATATAAGTTGCCTTTCCCTTCCATGCCATGTTTATTATGATATTAATCAATAGATACGCATGGTAGAATACAGTGGAATCCTGTTATAACGAGAGGGAGGGGACTGGAGCAAAATGTCCGTTATAGCAGGATTCTCGCTATAATGGATCCAGTAATAAATTCAAGGGAAACTGTAAAGTAGACCAAATCTATGAGTTTGGTGTTTTGTTTATATTCCTTTTTGCTATCTTCCTTGATGATGATTTGGTTTCAACATGACCTCTAGGTCTTACTTGATCAAAAATCGAATCAGGTTTGTTTCTGTAGCGCTAAATCTAGTGACGTTGACTGACAGCTCGGCATTGGCGATCAGAAAGAAAGGGCTCTGGGCTAACTCGCCCGCTGAGTTTTCCCCCCACCGCACCACACCCTGTGGTGCATTTCGTCAGCTTGCGCATGTCACTTATTTGTTCCAACCATTAAATCACTGTGACCTCTCCATTCCCGCATCGGAGAAGTGAGAGGCATGGTAGGCCTTGTTAATCTAAACTAGGCTTACACTGGCCTATCACGCGACGCATTCTGCTTGTCTGCACATGCCACACCTTCCCTACTCAGTCGCTACGGCCTTCATTGTTGACACACATGGGCTTTCCCATTCTTTGTTTCACTGGATCACCAAGTTTCTCAACTGGCGAGGTTTTACAATATGTATGACCTCTATGCACTGTTCACTGCACAGCAGCAGCAATATTCTGCTATAACCGACCTGCATGTTTGTCTGATAGCGCTATAGCAGTATTTTATTTACAAAGGTAAAGAAGAGAAAAAAAACAGGGTTTTAGAATAGTGTCTTTATAACAGACTTCTCGTTTTTTCCGGACTCGTTATAAGTGGACTCCACTGTATATATTAATCTCATGGATAGTTGAAACTTATGGATGGAGTAGTAATTGCTTGGCTATGAAATAAAAATTGCTTTTGAGTTTTGAAAAATTGTTTTTTGTATAAAGGCTACACAGTCTGATGTTATAAACAGCGTAATTAAAATGTGACATTTGGAACTTGTTTACTCTTTGAGCCCTTGCCACTGGTACACTGGGTGCGTGTAAAACTGCCCATATGCCTAGCCACCGGTACACCAGTGAGCGAGGCCCTATCAGCACACCGGCAGGCCTTGGACAAAACGTGCAGGAAACTGTTTACTACACAGGATCTTATTGATTATTTTGAAGGTCTTTCTGACTTAGATGCTGATAATGACGAGGACTACTCTGAGTTGGTATGGAAAGTGATTCTGATGATAATATGAATGAAGGCATGAATCGCTCATGAGCTCAGGAGGAGGGTCAGAGGGGCACGGTAGCCTCAGGAGGTCAAGGCTCAATGGGTTAACAAATCAGGTTGGTCCAGGCGAAAATTTCAGTTTCTAAACAGAATACAGTATAACACGGATATGTCGAACACAGAAGACGCGAAATCAGGCAGCTGTCAAATTGTGCCTGCGGTCCAGTTTTCTTTTTTCTTCATCTTTGTAAGATATCCCTCGTACTATGGATCCTTCAGACTACTGAGGCAGGTCCCGATGAATTCGAACTATCTGTGTTATAATGTAGATGGTTTTTCTTTGGTTGTTCATATAGCATTGTTTTGTTTTTTTCTTCTACAGGAAGAGTTTGACAACCTGATCTCCTCCGAGAAAAAGTTGGTTGTTATCGACTTCTTTGCAACATGGTGTGGCCCATGCAAAGTCATCGCTCCCTTTTTGGAGGTATGTTGGAAGCTTGTGTTTCATTGTTACCCAATGAAAAAATGAAAAATGGATTTGGGATTGTCACAGAGGGCCATGGGACAGACATTGGTGATCATTGTTTTAACTTCATTCTTTGCTCAAATGCTCTTAAAAAAAAATCTACACTAACATTTTCCCGATTTTTACATGCTAGGATAATGACTCAACTGGACTGATGATTTGACTTGCACAGTAGATTTTTGTTGAAACTAAGGACATTATTGTCTATAGTTATGATTTTTAATTTTTTTTGGTTTTTGTTTGTATGGTAGTCTTCCATGTCTGATTGTTTCCCATATGGCCGCTGTTGCGAACAGACAGTTCATCTCACTCAGTCACTCAGTAAACGGGGAAAAAGGAAGTTCACTTCAGCATTTTTCCTGCTCTTCTGTGACGTTTATTTCACATTAAACCTGCTATGGAAATACCTTGAACTCTTTGTCTTACATTCCAAATCCACAAGAAGATAACAATGCATATCTGTTTCTCACAGTTAACATTTTCTGTGTTTTGCCCTTTTTCCTTCTTTCTTTCTTCTCCATCTCTCTCTCTCTCTCTCTCTCTCTCTCTCTCTCTCTCTCTCTCTCTCTATCTATCTCTATCTCTATCTCTATCTCTCTCTTTTTGTTGTGGTATTGAAGCTGCACAGTTTTATTTCAGCTTGTTACTAGTATGATTTTACAATTAAACAAGATAAGGTTGGAAGTTACTTTAGTTACTAAAGCAATAGACTGTCTTTGCCATAGATTGCACTTTATACAGTTTTCTAAAAAATTTTTATCCCCGTGTCAATCTAAAAAACACTACGTTAGCCTCGACAGTAAGCAGCCTGCCTCCACTAGGATCTAATCTGTGTTGACCATGACATGAGAGAGGTTTGTCAGTCACTTGTAGGAAGTTCAGCACTAGCCCATTTTAGATAGTAGTGAAATTGAGTTTCAAAATATTAATCTCATTTTCGTTAATGTTCTTTTTCAGAAGCTGTCCGAAAAATACCCTGATGTTGTGATCGTCAAAATAGATGTAGATGAGAATGCTGTAAGTAATTTATTTGTCAGATTTGTACTTTAAAAATTTTTTTTGTTCGAGTTTGTTTATAGTCAAACTTGGATATATATAACAAGACAGACGGGACCGGCAGTTTTTCTCTGTTATAAGGGAGTGCTGTTATAACCATTATCAAGGGAAACTACCAGTATCATTGCACCTTCAGCTTATTATATTATTTTTTATATGAGCAATTGCCAAAACGTGAGACTCTCTTGAGACTCAGTGGTGCAAAAAAAATTTTCTTACCAATTTGGCTCTCTTTTCTGTCAGTCACAGATTGACATTTAGTGCTCATATTCCTAGAGTATCAGAGCAAAGAGATGTAGGGTTTTGGAGATATGGGTCTATTGGTTTGGCAATTACTGTATTTCTTGTATGTAACAGTGATGCCAAAAACAGATAAGCAGCAAGGCAAATTATGGACTTTAAATTCCATTTGTTTAATAAACAAAGACTTTGTACACTATGAACTCCATTCATAATGGTAATATGAATGACAAGCTTTGTAACAATGACGCAGTGCACATAACATGTCATCATTGTTATGTACAAGAAAGGATACACATTAAACATTATCATTGACAACACATCACAATAGTGAAAGGAAAGGCTGTACAAATACAGTTATCAAAGCCTCAGTACCAGAAAAACACATGTGTAAAACAATTTTTAAACTAATATGAGGCAAAAGCACAAAATCAATGGAGCTGACTTGTACAATAACAGTGATGACAAACATGACTTGTACATAACAGACAAGGATGACACAATGTACAGGAAAAGAAGTCATGCCTCTAGAGAGAAATGCGCACTTTAAGAATTAAAAAAAAACCCAGGAGAGGTTTCTTTTGCTTTGAAACAGATATCAGGTCATATCAAAGACAGTGGACGATCACAATTATGTTGCTAATTATGACAAACAGTACTCGTACATAACAGTGATGACAAAACATACTGGGAAAAGGTAAAAATCATGCCTACAAAGAACAAATTTGCATAAGAGATACACAGATCAATAAAGGCATATTTTGCTTCTAAATGAATCTTGCATGAATGAAATATATGTTGAAAACTTACTGATGTTAGCAATGAGGACAAATATGACTTGTACATAACAATGATGACACAATGTATTGGAAAAAGGTATATCATACCAACAAAGAACAAATGTGTATTTTTGGGTTAGACAGATAAACAAGGACAGGTTTGTTTATTTGTTTGAGTAAAGAGAGCACACATGACTTAAAAAATGTTTGCTCTGAGGACAATGTAATTTCTAGTACGTCAGTCAGTCTTGTACGGCTGCATGACGACACCCGAAACATCATCACTAAACACAAAAGCTAAATCTATAACCACAGAAATGATCCATCTCTCGAAGTTTGTTCACACATCATACTCTTGTTCCAGGAATCCAGTGTAAACACCGCAATTTCACTAAAATATTCAACAGAGTAGCCTAAAAACACGCAAAACAGTCCAGTACGTCACATTCAACGCAAGATTCTTGTGCATGACCGGACGCTGAAGGCAATGACTACTTTCGTTTTTCTGTTTCCCCCATTGCTTCCGTTGTTCTGGGGAAGCGGGTAAGGGGAAGTCACTCAAGAAAACAATTATATCCGGGCACTGCTGATGACACGTTCAAAACAAAAGTGGGCGAAATTCGGACTTCCGGCACGTCGCAAGGTGACGACAATCACGGCGAATGTTAAACAGCCGACCGAAATCGTAGATCTAGGAACCCGATGTTCCTTTCGCGCATCGCGGCTTTTGATGAAGTATTGAATAAATGACGAAAAGCAGAAAGATTTAACCAGCTACGGTGATTCTACTGAAAAATAATGGTGTTTTCTGAAACACCTAGTCCGTGACGACACGACTGACGCACAAGTGATCCAAAAAGTTTGCATTGGTGTGCTCAAAATTACACTCCAGGAATCACAAAAAAACGGAACATTTTTGGCACAAAATTTACAAACTCAAGATTGGAAAGCAGACATGGGCCTGAAACTGCTAATGCAGGTTCTACATCCTATATTTGACATGTGTAAAAGTTTTGGAGGAATAAAAACTAATGCATCACATTTTATGCACACGAATGTGAGATGTGTGTGTTTTTCCCCACGTTTTGGCAATGGCTCATCACATATATATTCAATTACAGCAGATCCTTTTCCAGTGGGCTGTTTTGCTTACACTGAGACGGAATTGATCAGTGATCCCAATACTGTGGGTGTTTAGGCAAGGGATCATGCAAACAGGCAAAATGTCTTGGTTGAGACATGTTATTAATTTGACCGTTCGAAAGCAAGTTCATGCTCTGCAAGATAATAAAAACAATATGATCATTATGCTGTCTCACTGATTACAAAAGTCAGCTACAGTGCTTCTTTGTGCCTGAACTCGCCATCACTTTTTGGGAGAAGAGTAAGGAATGTTGTACTACTCGATTTAATTTGAATTTTAAATGATTTTTGTCTCCCATTGTGGATGGTTGGCAGGTGCTTAATGTGGTTTGCTCCTTCTTTCCTATCAATCATCTGTTGTTCATATATCTCCTTCTTTTCTATGTACAGTATAACACAGATAGCTCGAATTCGTCAGGACCGGTCTCGCTAGTTCGAGGGATATATTACAAAGATAAAGAAAAAGAAAAAAAGGGAACTGCACGCACAGTTCGACGGATGCATGGTTTCGAGTTTTCTGTGTTCAACCTATCAATGTTATACTGTAGGATGTTATTCTTTAATTACACCTCCAAATTTGGGCATTTTTGCGATCTATTTGCGTTGAAAGTGCTGTTATGGGCCAATTAAAATTATAACTCATAATTGCTTCCCTATATGTGATATTTTTTTTTTTAATCTCCAGGATACAGCAGAAGAATGTGATGTCACTGCTATGCCAACCATCCAGTTGTTCAGAGATGGCTCAAAGGTAAGATGTCGAAAGGGGGCTCTTGTGGTCTAGAGGTTAAGGTGTTCGCCTCTCATTCAATAGGTCTGGGGTTCGAGGGTTCGAATCCGCATAGTGATGGAAAATTTTCTTTTCTAAAATGTTCTCCTTTCACATCCTTTCTGTGGGTGGTTGGCGGGTGCTCTGGTGTGGTTTGCTCCTTCTTTCCTATCAAACATCTTCGTCCTGATCTTTCCTCTTTTTTTGTCTCTATTAAAAGTTATCAGCAATAACAGGGCCTCATCGGAGCCCAATCTGTTTTAGCAAGGACAAAGGCTTGTTAACAGTGTGTAAAAAGTAAGAGAGAGAGAGAGAGAGAGACGCATGCGTAATGCGTTGTGCACAGGCCTGCCTCATGGCACAAAACCCCTGTTCATGGGTACTTGTAGCAAGGGAAATTACCCATGAATAAATACAGCGGGATTAATCCACAAATGCTTAGTTCCATTGCATTTCTGATTTAACAGGGATCTGATGTAACAGGACTTTTTATCTGGTCCCACTATCCCTGTTATATCAGGTTTACTCTGTACCTACGTCATGAAAATGTGTGAATGTTAGCTTTGTGCTGTACGATGGCAAAATTTGCCATTCCTGGTTGCTTATCTGATCTATATGTGTCACGACGTTGTGGAATCAGGCGCTCGTCAATTTTTGGGCATGTAAAGTTGTTGATATCATCTGAATGCTTATTCATTTGCCTTGCTTTCAATGAAAAAATATCCATCTGGCTTGAATAAAAGTCGAGATAATTGTGATTGAAGAAGGTGGGGTACCCTGGTTTCAGTGGTTAAATTATGAGAAAATGTCCGCCAAAGTTTGATAACTTCAATAGCTTGAGAGTCAATGAAAATTGAAAATTACATGTTTTATGTCTTTAAACAAGGTTTTTCAGTAAAATTCACATGTGGAAATGTGTCTTCATCAAATGAACATGAAAGGTGTTTTGCCAAAAACCCAAATATCTGTTTCATTGGGAAGTGATTTGTGTCAGAAATAGATCTACATGTCCAAAAATAAAATGTAGGTCAGTCTCCACTTTTTGCCTCTCTTCTCTCACAAACAATTAACTTTTTGTCTTGTTTTTATTTTTGCAGGTCCAAGAAGTGATTGGAGCTAATCAGTCAAAAATAGAAGAAGCAATTGTGGCCAATAAATAATTTTGTTTTGAATATATGTATATAAGTTTTTTTTCGTTTTTTTTTCGTTTTTTTTCTTAGTTGAAGAATTTGATCATGTCTTCATCACATTTTGAAGTCTGTATGTTATGCTCACCACCTTATGTCATGAAAATATCGGTGAATAAAGATATATGGTCAGTACAGATCATTGGTCAATGCAAGTGTCGTTTCCATACAATTCTTTGACATCACAAGTCGATGAAATGGTTATTTTCATGAGAATAATTTTGCTGGCGCACATGCATTTTTTCCATCACGCATCTGGTTTGCATCAAACCTGCTCATGAAATGAATGCTTTTTTATTTTTTACATTGCTGCTTTGCTGTGTTCCTGCGAGCTGCTGGAACTGCAGCTCTGCTGTGGTTTTTTTTTTTTTCATTTTCATTGAGTGGTACTCAAGTTTTTGTGAATAGCAGACTTGTACCCACTTTGATAACTCATTGTTACTTTGCTGATGCATTCTCCATCAACTAAAAAAATAAAAACCACCAGTTGAAAAAGATTACTAGGAAACTGAGTATTGTCATGCCATTATGATTTTAGAAAAGAAGCGAAAGCAAAAGTGAATTCAGAGAAACCAAAATTGAGAAATGTTCACAGGCGAATGATATGCAGGAAAGTCCTAGCTTCATGTGATTGCCTTTGTATTTAAGTCATTTGTACACTTTTATACAACTGTATTTCTTTGGCTTAGATCATTGCAAATTAGTATAAATACTGCACCTTTTTCTTTGTGAGACTCAAGAAAATTATTTTGTTTTTTTATATCAGTGCAGGTGTGAAATTCTTTAGATTTAGTATCCTTTCACTGTGAGCTGGTTTTGGGAAATTGAATTCAATGGAACGTTTCGTGTGTTATGCTACAAAAACTTGAATTGGGCAAGTGATAAGTGATAATGAAACTGAAAATTGAACACTGCCATGGACATTAAAAATGGCTCTTTAACTTTAAAACAGTGGTGTATTTTGTTTTGCTTGGTTTGTGCTTGTTCATACCTTTGTTATTTATTACTCTATATATTAATGTCTCACTAGGGGCTCTCATGGCCTAAGAAGAGGCATGGTGCTTGCCTCACTCCCAGTCAAAAGATCACTGGATCGAAACCTGCCAGAGACTAATTTATACATTTCTTCTCTAGAATTTTTTTTTTTATCCTCCTTTCCTTCTCTCTATCCATACCAGACCTGTCATCTGCTTTCCTCTCAACTCAAAAGTGATTGGCAGGTGCTCTGGTGTGGTTTGCTCCTCTCTTTCCTATCTAACATCTTTCATCATTAGATCTCTCCTCTTTTTTGTGTTTGTTACTGTCTTATGACACCTCTAATCTTCGCCATTTATATGACCGTATTGTGTTGCAAGTGCTGTGAAAAAACTCAAGACTGAAACCTTTCTCTCCACTCTCGCCCCATCTTTTGTCTCCTCTTTATCCTCTCTCGATTACTCCTGATTCTTTCTACTGTTGTCTTTCACTTTCAGCCGCACCCTTGATTTTAGGATAGCTTTGGAGATCGAACGCATCACCTTCTCAGACAAGGGCAAAAAATCTCGGTCAGAGGACCTTTGTACATAGTTGGGGACTTCGGTGCTTTCTGGGCATATCTCCATTTTTTAAAACATTGAAAGTGTGATTTCTTCTTAAGCCAAGCTCACTCTTTGTTATGATTACATGTATTATGAACTGTTTTCACTGTTATTAAAAATGGAGATAGGACAAGAAAGCACTGAGGTCGCGAGTTGCTCTTGAGATCCCTTGGTGGCCCTAAAAAATTTTCATGGGTGTCACCACCCGTGAAAAATTCAAAATTAGCCCCAAACAAAAACTGAAAGTGCATTTGAAGGCAAAGGGCCCTAGCTATGAAGCAGGAAATAAAGGTAGTAGAATCAAGTTGACTACCCCTAGACTCTGGCAGGGTAATATTAAGTAAAAACATTGCACTTTTATAGCGCGTCCACGCTCTACAGCATGCTCTAATATTATGTTCTTTACGACTACTTACTACAACTACATGTATTGATATCCCAACAGACCCTAGAAAACTCGGAAGCATTTTTTGCTTCCCAGGAACCATGCAGCGCAAGCTGCGGATTGCACGCGCTCAACAAACACTGACAAGATCTTTCGTTGTCTATAGCCGGGCACCCATTACCACCTCGTAAGCCACGCTTCCCCCCTCTGAGACCCAACATTAACATTAACATTGACAACACACTCTATGGAACATCATACCCACTGCAGCAAACATGCAGTTATCTATCATCACTACATTATACTACATACGGCATTGGGAAGAAAGGCGAGAGCCCAGCTGTTTCTGGATCGATAACATGTACCGGGTAAATCATAAACAATACTCGGAGGCTCTCGGTGTTCTCCTCTCATTCAAAGGTCCAGGGTTCGAATCCGAGCAGTGACGAAAAAAATATTTTCTTCTCTAAAAATTGTCTTCTTTCAAAACCTTTCCTGTTCTCTGGTAATGTTTTATCGTCTGCTTTCGTCTCCACTTTCTGCTCCCACCCCCTCACCTCCTTTGCCCCCTCCCCTGGGCTCCTGACTCTTCCTGCAGCCTTTCTACTGCTTATCTTTGGCTCCTTCTTACTGTTGTCTTTCAGCCTCACCCCTGATCTCCTGGTAGGGAAGATTATCACCAAGCTTTCTTGGTCAAGAGCAAAAAATTTCGGAAGTCCCGTGTGCAGGTTGCGCACGTTAAAGATCCCTTGGTAGTCTAAAATCGATAATAGTAGGCTTTGGCCCCCACCCTGGCAAAATTCAAAATTTCCAACCAACTGAAAATGTTTAAATTTAATGCTCCCCGAGCGCTCATATGACCTTATGCAGTTGCGAGCGCCGTAAAACACTAATCCCCCC
>NW_004797505.1:783203-785406 GCF_000002075.1 Aplysia californica
ACACACACACACACACACACACTATTTTCATCCAGACATAGGAACAGAACAACTATAATAATAATGAAAGATAACGTTAAAAGCTTATGAAGGATAGCTCTAGGCCTGTAGGAACAGAAAATGTCTAAAATGTCTTTTGAAGCTATCAAGTGGTTTTATTTGTCTTAGTTTCATGGTTATTCTGTTCCACATAAATGGACCAAAATATGAGAAAGATCTCTCTCCATATGATTTGTATGATTTTACAGGTGTCACAAGTAGGGTGTTATCGTTTGATGATCTTAGGTTTTTTCCCTGGTTTATATATTCTGATAAGTTCTTGTAGATAAAACGGAGCAGTTTTATTTACACATTTGAAAGTGAAGTTGTTTTGGGGAGTTTATTAGACTTTCCACTCTTTTGTCTCCAATTCTATCGCAGATGGATGTTACTGTTGGAGTCGAAAATAACAGTACATGGCTGAAAGGGGCGTTAAGCCTCTATATAAATTAATACAGTGATCCAGACCCCGAGAAGCAGCCGAGTTGGATTTGCCTGTATATAATATACCTCTATATCAAGATTGGTTAGATGTTCTCTGCCTCTCTCTCAACCAATGTTGCCCCACGTCTATGGGTAAAAGCAAACGTAAAGTAAAGCCCCTCTCCTATTTTGAACTCTGGTTTTAATTTTTTAACCTCCTAAACATCCGGGTTCACAGGGGAGGTCACAGTGGGGTTACAGCAATGTTTTAATAAACAGGAAATACCAGCGAGCTAAAGTTTTGATCGCCGTGATGCGTGGGCGTGGAGACATGTTGAGATGCAAGGGGGCGGGGGTTATTTATACATGTAGGCCTACCTGTATTTTTACTTTCATCGCCAACAATGAAATTCCAGGTGTAAAGCGCAGACAGCCCGCTGTAGAGCGTGGATAGGCGCTAAATTGGAAGATGACTGATCGTGACCGTGCCAAGCTAGCTCTATCTTCTTTTCATACAACCAGCTTACGCCAAATCCTCAGAATCTTCTGGCCCGAAAAGATATCCAACGCAGATCTGTTACGTAAATGTAGGCAAGAGGACATGACTACCATAATAAAAAGGAGAAGGTGGAGATGGATTGGATATGTTCTGAGAAGAGAACCAGACTCTATTGTGAAGACTGCCCTCCACTGGACACCCGAAGGACGTCGCAAAAGGGGCAGCCCCAAAGTGACCTGGAGACGCACAGTAGAGTCTGGAATTAAGTCCTGGAATCACTCGTGGGGAACGCTGACCAAGATGGCCCAAAACAGACAGAGCTGGAGATCCTTTGTTGCTGCCCTAAACGCCAGATGGTGTAATGGGTAGTAAGTAAGTAAGTGGTCGCTTTTAAAGACTAGAGGGCTATCCTGAAAAATGCTGTTTTGAGAAAATCGAAGGTAAAGTTTTTGCTCCTTGTTCATTTTCTTTAAAAAAGACAAGGAGAGTTATCTCTATATCCAAACAAGTATACACACCAATGAAAGCAAACTTTTCCTATAAGTATAAGTAGGGCAATGCCCACTTTTGGTGTAGGTCAAGATTTCTGGAAACCCCCGAAATCTGGGTTAGCCCGCTTGTCTTTAAAAGCGACCTTAAAACACTTATTATTATTATTAATCACGTATCGCCCACCGGTATGTCATTTCGTTATGGTCCATGTAAAGCCATTTATAACGCAGTACTGTAGTGAAAATGTATTATATTGTAGAGTTGGGATAAAGCTATTTAACTGGTGGGACCTCCTCCATTAACATCAGTCCCGTAATACTAATACATACACACTACAGAAAGTGTCGCCAAATCGATAATAACAATTTGAAATGGTTTGTTACATTTGACTTGAGGGCGGCCAGAATTTATTTCATGCAGGTTCAAAAGCTACCATTTTGGCTAAATTTGGTCAAATCCCCTCATCCCCACTCAAATTCAAACTTGTATCACTTTCTAGGACATGATTTGGTAAATGAAAACAGCCAATTACAAAGCTTGTACACGTCACATGACATTGCTAGGTCAGGTGTTTTGTTTGGGCTTAAATGCGACTGGCCTTTATGACAAAACTAAGATAGTGACCCTTATTGAACATCCTCAAATCAACCTACGGTAGCCACCACCCTTCCCTCCCCATATCTCTTCTCTCTATCTCTTCTCTCTCTCCCCCCTCTCTCTAACTCACATACACACACACACACACACACA
>NW_004797505.1:787343-788565 GCF_000002075.1 Aplysia californica
TCTCTCTCTCTCTCTCCCTCTCTCTTCCTCTCTCTCTCTCACACACACACACTCTCTCTCTACCTCCCTCCCTCTATCTTTTTTGTTTTCATTTCTCACACGTGCATACACTCGCACAAGCAAGAACATGGGCACTTCCCACACACCCATTTACACATACATACACACACACACAAAGACACACATACACTCACACAGTGGCGGGGCGCCATTGGTGCAATTGGTGCAAGCGCTCCACCTAACTCTGACCTTCCTTCACCCCCCCTCCCCCTTTTCTAATTATTCAAAACCAGTCAGTGCATTCAGTGCTGTAGATCTACATACTAGGCCTAGTACTAGCCTACATCCTTGCGATCCGTCACCCGCTGGCTGCGCGCGCGCCAGTGAAGAGACAGACAGCGAGGAGGGTTTATGCTCGTCACACCGCTTGTGGTCGTGTCTGCTGGGAGCAAACAAAATCTTTGCACCAAAGTTATTTTTGTCACTGAAGAGAAATCTAGGCATCGTTCTTCCCGCACAAGAAGAAAGGTGCTTGAAACTCCTCTTTGCAGCATCAATTTGGAGCAAGCTAAAACTTTGATCCAAGTTTCCGCTAGGCTAGCATCTACTACACTAGAGTCTACGGTAACTCAATAAAGAATGGGTATCGAAACTGTTGTCTCCCTCTATTGTGTAGCAAGTCCTGTTAAGGCTAAGGTAAATTTTCAAATCGAGTCATGGTTGTTGGTGCTGCACAAAGTAATTAGAAATCTTTAAATCTCAGATTGTGAGCACAGTGAGTTGTTAGTATTGTTTCACTTTATTGCAGCTTTTATGCGGTTTAATCTAGAAACAGTTGTAAATATAGAAAGATGTAGATTACGGGATATCTTGCAGATTCTAACTGACTTTCTCTAGAAATCTAGATGAATCACGTTAACGCTTTGCTTC
Organism: Aplysia californica; assembly: GCF_000002075.1. Lineage (NCBI taxonomy): Eukaryota > Metazoa > Mollusca > Gastropoda > Aplysiida > Aplysiidae > Aplysia > Aplysia californica. Next base: position 788,274 of record NW_004797505.1, read on the forward strand.
TTGTGCCATTCAGCAGGCTACAGTTAGAAGAAAGTGCGCAAAAAAGAGCTTGGTCCTCATTACCCGCGGGATTTTGAGCTCAAGAATAATGTTCGCTCTTTTTCCTCTGCGTGGTATGATAAGTATGAATGGCTTACGTGAGCTTGTCCAAAACGAAATTGTACTGTTTCCATTGTCTGCTTTTTCCTGATCGATCAGACACGGACAAGTCTGTCTGTCTGTCTGTCTGTCTGTCTGTCTGTCTGTCTGTCTGCCTGTCTGTCTGTCTGCCTGTCTGTCTGTCTGTCTTTCT
>NW_004797505.1:791530-795130 GCF_000002075.1 Aplysia californica
TCGCTCTCTCTCTTCTCTCTCTCTCTCTCCCTCGCTCTCTCTCTCGCCCTCTCTCTCTCCCCTCCCTCTACCCCCCCCTACAATGGAGAGGCTAAACTACCAGTTTGGCACAGTCCGATCCAACCCTCTAAGATCAGAGGTGTTTTGACTTTGTAGGCCATGATCCTGTACATTTTCATGAAAATTGTGGCTATCGGCCAATTAGAAAGCTGTTACATGTCACATGATGTAGCACACACAATGAAGGAATAGTGCAGAAAAATAATCTTTTGTTTGCGCACCGAAAGAGAAAAGCCCTGTTGGAATTCCGAGTAAAATTTGATGAAGCAAAGCAAAGGTCTATTTGATATGGAGATAAAAAAATAAATTAACGTGCACTGGCCACCGCAACTTCCTGCCCCGATCCGATTTGATCCCCCCAGATCGGCAGGGGTGGCTCATGGGGTTAAAAATTGGGTGTACACAATTGATTAGGCTATAGTAGGTCGAGAATAGTCAAGGGCATAGGAAATAGGATGGTGTATAATTTTAGCATCTTTGGGTTGGTGAAGGAGGACCTTATGCTTTTTTTTTCATTCCTTTTACTTGTCGCTTTTATTTCTAGAACTAAATCTGTTTGTTAGCTAAACAATACTAAACATCAATTTCTGTCATCCTGCATTGAGACTGAACACTCAAGTAATGACTTTCACCACTCCACTACAAAACCATTCAAAGGCACAACTCATATGACGGTGACTTAGGTATGTCACGTTCACCTCCCTCAGGTTCATGGTCACAGAGTCACTTAACCATATCCCTACGTCGTGTTTTACTATCGTATCCATACGACGTAGGGAACTCTGTGCCACCACTTTCCAAAGAGGAAATTCACTCGTTAATCTGATCCGTACGGTTTACATAGCAGTCTGTCAAAATGATTTTTTTGAGAAATACTGGAAGTTTCAAAGAGATCTTTGTACTAGAAGTATTCTAAAATGTGAGGAATACAAGCCCAGGGGTACAAAATGACCCCAGGGTGTACGGATAGGGTTAACATAGTGGCAAGACAATGAACTGATCACTATGCACTTGAGCACGCCGCTGGATTGCTCCGGGGTCACATAATTTTGGCATAGAAGAGTGTAGGATGCAGTCTATTGCGTTTATTTTTAGACTGCCCACTGTGGGTTATGTTTCGTGGGTGCATATTTGAGATGCGCCGTCTTATTAATATTAATGTATCGCCAAACTCGCCACAAGTGTCGTCATCGCATAGGTTATCCCAAAGAGAGATTTATAGGTCAGGTTACCACTGTTGAATAACATCCTATTATGTTTAGTTAAAGTGCGTGGACTTTAGCATGGCATAGTAGACGTTTTATGGCGCTTTGGACACATAATTGACAGTCATGGCGCCAGCGAAGACCGTGTTTTGATATACTATTAGGCTAGTGTTTGTTTCTGGCTTCTTTTATTTTATTTTTGTGGGTGCTTTTCGTAATAGAACATTAACAAAAATTTGTGGACGAACCGCGCCTACAGATCGGGTCCATTTAGCATAGGATAGCCTACCGTTCTAAAAACAGAAAATCAATAGCATGAAATCAGAGAGTTAAAACTGAAAGGTTACGCTGTTGCTCTCACTCACCGGCAGGTATTTTCGACCTGCAAAACCCCGTGGCACCGCCCCACCAGGCGCGCTACTTAATCGATAGATCTAAAGCTCCCCCCCCCCCCGTGAATAATAAATGCCAGGCGGTTGACCAACCTTTGACCACAACAGCCACAAAAAGAGCTCAGGGCGAACGTCAATACTCTGGATTACCCGGGCATGTGTGGAAGTATACAGATCTTGAGTTATGACGTAATAATGGCCTTGGGAAAGCGACATTTGTTGATTGGAATTGGGTACAGAAACGCATGTGGAGACGTTAAAAGACCATAGTTTAGTGCTAGAGTGAAATCAAACCCTCAAGGTTAAAACGATAAGGAAAATAAAGAAGTAGAACCTAGCACAGCTCAGTCGTGACTTCTAACCACCTGTGCGAGTGTCTTTTACTTTTGCAGAGGAAATTTGCCTGCTATTATTCACAGCTTTTTCTTTGTTTTGTTTTATTTTGATTTCAACAACGAAACTGCTCCCCCCCCCCCCTTTTACGATGTTCATTTTGACAAAAATGTATTCAAAGTTTATTTTTTTTATTTTTTTTAAAAGGTACGTGTTTTACGGCGCTCGCAACTGTATAAGGTCATATGAGCGCGCGGGACACACTAATCGATTTTGGACCTCCAAGGGATCTTTAATATGCGCAACTTGCATATGGGACCTCCGACATTTTTTTCCCTTGTCTGAGACGGCTAGGTGTAGATCTTTCCTACTAGAAGATCAGGGGTGTGACTGAAAGACAGCAATAAGAAGGAGCCAAGGAGAAGTAGTAGAAAGGCTGCAGAAAGAGCGAGGAGCCCAGAGGAGGGGGCAAAGGAGGTGAGAGGGTGAGGGCAGAAAGTGGAGACGAAAGCAGACGGCAGAGCATTGTTAGAGAGCAGAAAATGTTTTGAAAGGAGTAAATTTTAGAGAAGAAAAATTTCTGTCGCTATCCGGATTCGAACCCGGGACCTATCGAATGAGAAACGAACACCTTAATCTCTAGGCCAAGAGATCAGCTCCCAAGCGACGGTCTATTGATAGTAATTGGGTACACGGAGACGTACGGGGGTGCCCATTGGGGGATCGGGCCTAGTCGGGTCGGTTTGCTAGCCACATTGAGGGCGCAGAGCAGCTATCGTGGCACAAGCCGATCGCCCCCGACTCGTTGCCTCAAAACCAAACTCGTTTGTTTTCAGGCGATGAGTGGGGCGATGGCCCCCGACTCGACCCGATCCCATCAGCAATGAAGCACCCCTCAGCGATAGAAACGATCGTGAAAATTAAGAAGTAGAACCAACCACTGCTGCAATCGTGACCTCTAACCACCTGTGCGAGGGTCTTTTACTTTTAATGAAGGAATTTGCCTGCTATTATTCTAGGCAACAGCTTTTGTTTCGATTTGTTTTCTTTTGTTTTGTTACTTCTTTCACTACTGAAACTGCTTTCCCTACTTTACAACGGGGTGCCCACTACGGATGGTCGCCTAAAAAACAAACGTGTTTGTTTTCAGTTTCAGGCGATCGAGTCGGGCGATCGGCCGATCCCAACCGTAGTGGACACCCCGTATTTGACACAAATGTATTCAGAGTTTGTGTGGGTGGTTAGCGGGTGCTCTGGTGTGGTTTGCTTCTTCTTTCCTATCAGACGTCTATCATCTTTATCTCTCCTCCTTCTTTTTTGTGTTTGTTACTCTCTTGTAACACCTCTATATTCGGAACTTATATGACATTATTGGGTTGCAAATGCCGTAAAACACTTACAAAAACTAAAACTAGAGTTTGCGTACCGCAACATTGTTTCGTTTTTTAGTAGACTTACTGCGTCCAAAATATACTTAGGAATGCTTGCCAAATGCATGTTGTTGGAACGAATAACGAATTCTTTTCCCCTTGGTTGAGCACAGTCACTTAACGCCTTCCCTTTTGTTCTCTGATGAAAACAAAGACCCTTTTTTTCTTGCACCCCCTCCC
>NW_004797505.1:797161-798573 GCF_000002075.1 Aplysia californica
AAACCCCACCACCACCACCAACAACAACAACAAACAAACAACAAAGAAAACAAACACAAAACAAAAGCAAACACAAAACAAAAGCAAACAAACAAACAAACAAACAAACAAACAAACAAACAAACAGACCCCCTCCCCCATTATTTTTGTTGTTGTGTTGTTCCTATCAGTAAACAAGAAAAGCAAGAAAATAGTATGCTCATGTCTTGACAATAGCATCAACTGCGTTTTGGTGATACTGAAAGGTACATCTTTGATAGAGCGCTCTTCGGGAGGGTGTAAAAATCTAGAATTATCCAAATTGGGACTTAAATGGATTGCTTGCGACAGCGACGATACTGTACTGCTAGATCGCGTTTTGTTAAGACTACCGCTCGCTGCTTTATAAAATCTTCGCTGTGGAAGGTTGGCGGGTGCTCTGGTGTGGTTTGCTTTTTCTTTCCTATAAAAAATCTATCGTCTCTATCTCCCTTCCTTCTTTTTTGTGTTTGTTACTCTCTTTTAACACCTCTAATCTTCTGCACTTATATGACCTTATTGTGTTGCAAGTGCCGTAAAACTTTTACTAAAACAAACAAATAAAACAAAATCTTCGCTGCGAGGCCATCGCATTATGGGCCACACGACTATAACATTCAAACAACGGGCAAAATACAAGTAGGTTATAAATAGTAAGGTCCTTGGCATAATACATGTTTCTTATTTTTATTAGTCGAGTGCGCACAGCACCTCCCCACAACCCTTCCGTCTTTTCCACTTTAATTAATATAAATTGGCTCAAATTGAGAGTGGGTGGTTGGCGGGTGCTCTGGTGTGGTTTGCTCCTTCTTTCCTATCAAACATCTGTCGTCCTTATCTCCCCTCCTTCTTTTTCGTGTATGTTTCTCTCTTGTAACACGTAATCTATTCTTCGGCACTTATATAACTATTTATTGTGTTGCAAGTGCCGTAAAACTCTTACTAAAACTAAAACTAAATCAAATTGAGTGAAATGCTTGGTTCCAACGTGAACCATCTATGAGCTACCTAGAGATATTGGGAAAACAGTGCCTTTTTGTATGCTTGCTATTTTTGTTATTTCTTCGGTTATATTTTATTTCTTTCTGTGTTTCTTTTTATTTGAATGCAGCAGTAGTAATTAATTTGCCAATTGCTTCCTCCTTCTATGGGATTAAACAACATGTAGTTGATGAAGTCGATGTGCGAAGCATCGTTGTGAAACCAGGCGCTCGTCAAAATAATGAAATCGAAGAAATCGTTATTCTTCCGCTGATTTGGCAATTCTTATTGAATTTTTGTTTTGTGGCTCAACACCTTTTATATCTATTAAGTTGTTGTTGTTGTTATCGATCCAGCAACAGCTGGGCTCTCGCCCTTCTGTCCAATGCCATGTAGTGATAAGTGCAGGTCTG
>NW_004797505.1:800947-801463 GCF_000002075.1 Aplysia californica
CATTTCTCTTTTTTGGCTTTTTTTTTTACTGTCACTTTCACCTAAGCGCAGGTCTTGTTGTAGTGTATTTTGTTTATTGTTGATGGTGATTTTTTATATCTATTAAGAAAACCCAACACATTTCTGTTTGGAATTCACTAACAAACATTGATTAAAGGCATAAAAGAATATGTGCATTTTCAGTTTCCAAGGACTCCCAAGAAAGCTATGGACATCAGTATTTTCTTGCTAAATGTAACCCTGAAACCACCTCTTTATATTAGAAAAAATCTGGACTTCTGTTCAAGATAGATAAGTACTTTTTTTCCATAGAAAACAAGGCAAATGAACAAGCTTAATTAAGAAGATTTCAAAAAGTCCTTATGCCCTAAAACTGACGGGCTCCTGATTCCAGTGCGTCGTGACAAACATCAATAGTTTCTATTGTCTCCAGACGTTGCTAACAAATGAACAGAGGTGGACACAGCTGTAATAAAAAATCTACCCCTCCCCTCACACACACAACCACACTCCCAC
>NW_004797505.1:804603-805515 GCF_000002075.1 Aplysia californica
ACACGCACACACATACATACACACACACACACACACACACGCACACACGCACACACATACACACACATACACACACACTATATATGCATATGTATATATATAATTATAGATAGATCGATAGGAATAAAGACGGATAGAGATATAGATAAATAGGAAAAAGGAGACAGACAGATAGAGAGATAGATCATTAGATTGATAGGTAGATTGACAGAAACCTAATGACCAAGGTACTAATTACCTCCCTCCCTCGCTCCCCCCAACCCTTTCTATCTACCGACCAAACTGCCTCCCTCCTTCCCTCGCTCCTTTACTCCCAACATGTATCTCCCTCTCTACCAGATAGTTAGATAGACAGATTTCCAGCCTATTTCCAGAGGCTAAGTAAGTAGTGAGTTTAGACTCAAGTAATGTCAAGCAAGTGTCGGTGACACAGGGATCAGATGGGTGGTCACTGGGGCGTGTCCTTGAGCAAGACACGACAACCCTAGCTCACAATACAGGGCGCTGCACACTACTGCACAGTGGCAACCGACAGTGGCATGGCTGTAAACTGTTCTGTATTTGTGTCATATTGTGTGTTTCTGTATGTGTTTATGCATGTATTTATGTTTGTACGAATTTATAATTATGTATTTATGTATGTGTATGTGTGTATGTTTGCCATTGTAATTGTAAACCTAAGTGCCCTTCCCGGACAAATAAAAGTGTAATTTATTTTTGTTTATTTATTTCAAAAATAATGTTTCAGCTAGAAACAAGGTTACTCAAATCGTTGGTGAACTCCACCTTATATGGGCAGTGCTCCTTTTCGTATCATGGTCATTTGATGTAGAATGCCTGATACAGATGATAATAGTATTAGAAATTCGAGTACCCTAGCAATATTCAGAAAGTAGTTAAAATAGTTGTTTT
>NW_004797505.1:805615-808128 GCF_000002075.1 Aplysia californica
GTGTGTGTTTGTGTGTGTGTGTGTGTGTGTGTGTGTGTGTGTGTTACAGTATTCGTATGCGTGTAGGCAGGTATGGGTGTTTGTACGATTGTGTGTCCGAACATGGCCATGGTACATTGACATGGTCGAGTTTGCGACGGTCTTGATGATGCACACAAGTGTGCACAGATGTTATCAAACTTCTAAGGCAATATGGAGACGCTAGCTTGTAAATTTGCAGTCGTGCGCGTGCATGAATGTTTGAAATAACAAATTGTTTACTGAAGAAACGGAGAAACGCTTGAAAATAAAAGCGCCAATACATAGCAAACCAAAAAAAAAAAGCGGAGTTCGCGTTTAGAAAACACAATATTGCAAGTAGCGGGGACAATACGCACGTATGTGTCTGCGTTTCTGTTCATATTTTTTGTTGTTTGCTTGTTTGTTTGTTATAGTACTACGTGTATTATCATTTATTTGATTTTAGTATTGTCATTCAACAGTCCATGGAAATCGGAATTGCGTCTGTGGTGTAGCCGCTCGACGCTTTGCTGTCCCACGCAAAAGGTATGAGTTCAAAATCCGCGTGGGGATTAAGTTTAATCAGGTATCTCCGTCTTTCTTCTGAGACGTTGTGCCGCTCTCAGCCCGGCGGGTTGGCCCTGATAGGCAGGATCGAAGCAGCCCTCGCCTCTTAAATGATCCTAATTGTGTTGATAGGGGCGTAAATCATCTGCAATTACAATTTTTTTCACAGGACAACGAAAATGTTAAACGGTGTAAATCAATGTTACGTCCGGTCTCGATCATGACAAGTTTATTCAGCGCTATTGAAAGCTAGCACGTTGTACCTGGGCTACTGAGGGACATGGCTGGCTCGATCGATACACGAGCTGGAAAACTTTTTCTTTACCTAAGGGATTACCTCCTGTTTTAATGCCTAGCACTACTAGCAGACGATGAATAACATGACAGTGCTTCGTCCTTCGTATTCGATCTGCTGGTTCTGTGGGTAAACGGCGGAAATCAGCTCTTTTTTAAATCCCCGAATCGACTCTTAAGTTCGGGGGAATGGAGTGCTCTTGTAGGCTCCCAAAGTAACTGTATACGTATCATCAATGTCAAAACGCAGTGGAACTTTCTGCACTTGAGATAATGGAGGTTAAAATCTTTTCAGGTTACACGAAGCAACATAGTCTCCTAGCTCGTTATTCAGTGGCGTGGCGTTGTGACGGGCTAAAGGGCTTGAGCCCCACAACTCTTTCCCTACGTCAATGAACGTTTCTTAATTAGCGAAATAATCCGTTGAAACCCTTTAGACTGTCTTATTATTAGAATTTTCCGCCTCAAGCAGCAAGCAGTGAACACAAACACTAGCTCTCTTATCCAATCACTGTTGTCCTCTCTTACAACGATAGTAACCCAACAGTCAGTCAAATGTCTTTATAGCTCTACAAAAGAGGAAATTCTTTTTGTAAAAAGTAAAAAGACTATTTTTTTATTTTATAAAAAAGCACCCGAAAACTGTAGTAGAAAGGGGTTATGACCTGCAAATCCCGAGAAAGGGGTGGTAGTTTATGACATACTTTCCCCACAAACCCTGTACCCGACGTGTTCTTTGGGCCTTCGTTATAATGAATGTCTAGTTTTCTAAGACTACACGTACACAAACACAAACACACACACTCACACATATCTATGCTTTCCTCAGAACTTAGGAAATCTTACCTTTGAACCCAACCTACCCATATTTCTGAGCCCCAACCACATTTTGACCCACCCACCGCCATTGCATGTCACACTTTAACATTTCGCTTTTGTAGCACACATAAAGCTCAGTGTTCCTTTCGGAAATGTGTATTGCACAGTGTGGTTTATCCTCACTCCTTTCCTCTGTGTAGGGCTAAGGGCTGACAAAGCACAATGTGCACCGATAACACTAAAATATGGACTGGTTCAAATAATGAAAAATGCACAAGAGCTTCTAGCGTCGGTAAGCAATGGCGGGTCATTACACGTCAACCTCTGAGCCAGAGTAGACACAGCCAGGTGTTCCAGATATTAAGCACAATGCACATTGCATAACGTTTCGTCAACTGTCCCTTTGATGTATTTGATGCATTTGAGGGAGGCCAGGTTTTACTTCAAGGAGGATCAAAAGCTTGATTAACTCCTTCAAAATCGAACAAGTTCGATCTTTAGGTCGCCATTTGATACGTTTGATACTTTAGATGAAAACGAACAATTAGAAGGTGTCAAATTTTTTGTTTGCCTCACGAAATACTACAGGCGCTAATGGACTTTCGGGTCAAATTTGATGAAGCAAAGCAGAGGTAAATTTGATACAGTGTGCGCTGACCAGCGACAACCCTCTAATGTAACAATTTTTTTTAAAGTCCAAAGGGGACTTGACCAAACGTTTCGCAAAGGGTATTCAATTGGTACAGGTATTGCACACCTGCATCTGTGGTGTAATAATAATAATAATAATAATAATAATAATAATAATAATAATAATAATAATAATAATAATA
>NW_004797505.1:808228-810115 GCF_000002075.1 Aplysia californica
GGGAGGTGGAAAGGTCGATAGCACTCCCGTCGCAATCAATCTTTTTTAGTGAGGTGGAAATTTTTTTTTTATGTTAACAAAAACACATTGAACAAAAATCCCAGCAAAGTTAACCTCAGATTTTCTCTTGAGCTCAGTATTGATTTAAAGAAAAACTCTGAAATACCTGGTGCCAGAAATAGATTTTAGACATATTGCTACTTCAGAATTACAAAGTTCTATGTGCTCAGTTCCTAGTTTTTGCGAAATTTGACGTCAACTTTGTTGGTTCATTTCATGTCTAGATTTTTAAAATGCAATTCTTTGAATAATTTTAAAACGACTCCGAATAATCTTACGATATAGATAGAGCAGACAGAACATTTGGTTATTGATCTCATGGACTAAGAAACTCAAAATGTCAAAAAAATGTCAGATAAAACTTTATTATTCTGAGGAAGAGATTTGTAAAATAGTCTTGTGATACATGTAGATTATGTATTAAATAAAGTCCAGACTTCCATCAACAGATATATGGGGAGTATCCTAAGAATTACTTTGCAGGATAGAATAAGAAATAAAGAGCTTTGGGAAAGGACAGGACACAATGATATAGAAGTAGAAATAGGACTAAAAAAGTGGCGATTGAAGGGACACATCCCCAGAAAGCCCGGCGGAAACATCACAAGAAAGTCGGTGCAGTGGAACCCACAAGGAGCACGAGGCAGGGGTAGGCCACGGGAAATATGGAGATGTGTGGAAAGGGACATGAGGAAGATGGAGTATCTTGGTCTTTCTGCTGGGATGTGTAGCCGTCTCAGCCCGGGATGACCCTTGCAGGAAGAGTGAAAGCCCGCTTTCTCCTAGATGATCTAAATGTGTCGATAGGGACATAAAAATACCACGTTTATTAAAATAAAAGTACGTGGGCTCTCATGGCCTAGAGGTTAAGGTGTTCACCTCTCACTCAAACGTCCAGGGATCGAATTTGGGTATTGACTGAACAATTGTTTTCTCTAAAATTGTCTAATTTCACCTCCTTTCTTGCTCCCCAGCAAGGTTCTGTCGTCTACTTTCGTCTCCACTTTCTGCCCCCACCCTCTCATCTCCTTTGCCCCCTCCTCTGGGCTTCTGACTCTTTCTGCAGCCTTTCTACTGCTTCTCCTTGGCTCCTTCTTACTGCTGTCTTTCAGCCACACCCTTGATCTTCCGGTAGGAAAGAACTACACCTAGCCTTCTCGAACAAGGGCGAAAAATCACGGAGGTCCCGTGAGCAAGTTATGCACATTAAAGATCCATTGGTGGTCTAAAATCGAAAAGAGTACTCTCCTCCATCAGATAATCAGAAGAATTAAAGGCGAAGCCTTACCAGGGTTTCACAAGTGACCACGCTGCTGGACGTGTTACCTTGTACAATTTGTTTTGTAGATGCCAGAAGGAGAATGGCGGGTTGAAAAAAAAATTTGATGTTTGGTTCAACAACGAGGCTCACTTTTTACCAGACCAAAAAATAGGTAAATTCAAGAAATTACATGTGATGAAGAGGTAGCAGTTTTAAAACCTTCGAACAATGGAAATCTCGTAGAGATGCTGGTAACAGACAGACTCGTTCCTTCGACAAATAATGTGTCTAGGTTCATACCAGCATCTCATTATGACCGTGTTCTTCCACAAAAAGACGTGTGCAGGGCTCGTGGCTGGCTTATTAAACATTTCGAGTTATTCTAGCTAAAAAATTAAGTTTGATACAATACGCCTGGATAATAACTCAATATACACCCCCCAAAAAAACCCCAACAACAAACCAACAACAACCTCACAACAACCTCACAACAAAACAAACCCCCAACAGAACAAAAACAAACAAACAACAACAACAAAGAAACCTCATCCCCCTACAAAACCAAT
>NW_004797505.1:810215-811017 GCF_000002075.1 Aplysia californica
ATATCCCCGCTCAACAGCAGGCTCTATGCGCTTTACACTATATTATTACCCCAGCAGACCATGGAACACTCCGAAACATTCTCAGCTTCCTGGGAAGCATACAGTGCAAGCAGCTGATTAAGCGCTCAAACACTAACAAACTGACAAGATTTTTCGCTGTCTATAGCCGGGTACCCATTACCACCTGGGTCAAGTGAGGAAAATTCGTGTAAAGTGCTTTTCCCAAGGACACAACGTCGGGTCCCTGACGGGATTCGAACCCACGACCTTACGGTTGCGAGTCCGAGAGTCTAACCACTAGGCCACCGACGCCACAAGTAAAAAGTAGCCTGTCCTCCGCAACGCGAGAAAGAAGTGAGTTCAATTTCCGGGCGAAGAAGACCGTTACAAACATGAGCTGAAGAAATTTTACCAGCAGCAGCCAAGAATAAGACACAACCCTCCTCCCACCCCCCCAAAAAAATAAAAGATTAATTGAATAGGGGAAAAATCGTAGGCCTGCACTTGACGCAGCAATTTATCATTTGTCAGTTTTGGCTGCACGTCAGTTACGAGGTACCTCTTACAACAAAACAACAAGAATAAAAATAACCTAATTGAAAAGCGTAGTCGTATGAAGCACAACCAAATTCGACAAACGGAATATTAATTACATTCAATTAATGCCCCCGAATCGCACTCAAAGACTCTAAGGTCAGCCCGCTTGAGACTGAAAGGATTGCACCGTCATGACTTGGAGAGGTGAAAACATTGGATGTTCTAGTTTTTCACCTGTGAATAAATTGACTCGTTTAATCACCCC
>NW_004797505.1:811117-813152 GCF_000002075.1 Aplysia californica
CCCCACCAAAAGACAAAACAAAACAAACAAAAATAGCAAAAGCAAAAACCATAACCCCTCTCCCCAATTTAAAAAAAAAAAAAATCAAACAAACAACCCCCCCTCCCCCACCCAGTTATTTTAAAAGTAGAATTTACCACACCTCATTGAACATTGACAGCATCCTATTGATTCACTGATGACATCCCTGGCATCTCTTAGCTTTGCTCGTAATAGGAATCATTCACGTCAGGGAAATGCTCCTGAAGAGAATTATAACTTTTGTTGTTAAAAAGTTAAGGCAAATTGATAAAGAAAAACTACGACATTTTCACTTGTTCAGCTGCTAATTGATTAAAACCATAATAATAATAATATTTTAAAAGAAATAGAGTGAGTGAAGTACTCATAGCGTTTACTTCAAACTGAAAAAAAATTTATTCGTTCGGTCGTTCTTTTTTTCAGTCATTATTAAAAATCAATATTTATGTGTGGCTTGAAAGAGAGTCTCGAATGTGAACGAACTCCGACTTGAACTAGCTTGTCAGCGGTTAGGGCGGTTAATATATATATATGTATTTATGTACCAGTAGGTCAAAAGAGAAAATATCAGGTCACAAACCAGCAGTCTATGAAATAGCTGATGTGGTTATTTTACAGCTGAAAGAGTTTGACTTTCTTGCCAAATCTCTCTACAAAATGACATGGTTCAGAGCCGCCTTATTGAACGGCTCTAACTTTATTTATATATACACCAACTCGTTTTGTATGAGTTTTTCCATTGAAGCGCTAACAGCGAGACCAAAGATCGTGTATACGAGGTAGTAGAGAATCTTTGGCGAGACTGCAATGTCATTTTGTGGCTATTTATAGACCCACACCACCACGCATATCGTCCGAAAATTCGATTGTGCAGCACATATTACTAGCTCTAGATCTATGTATCGGTTAAAATGCTTCTATTATTGTCTTATTGTTGCATCATTTTAACTGTTTCACAAAACTCGATGGCAATTTTGTTACACCGGATGGTTGGTTCATCGTAAACTGGTATTTCTTAATAATAATAAATCTGATTGTGTGGGAAAAGGGACGCCAGCCCAGCCCAAGAGGCCAGTCCACATTATCTTTCCACGGTTCACTGCATCGGATAGGAATGTGTGATTTTAAAAAAATGTACTTCAGTTTTTTTTTAACGCACACATGACTGTTTGCTAGGCTCGCTGCGTTGATTTTTTTTTTGTAAGAAGAAGAACTAGAAAAAGAAGAAGAAGATGAAGGAAGAGGAGGAGGAGGAGGAGATGGAGGAGGAGGACGAAGAAAAGGAAGAGGGGGTAAGAAGGAGAAAGAGTAGAGAAGAAGAAGAAGAAGAGGACATGCAGGAGGAGGGGGACAAAGAGAAGAAGAAGAAGAAGAAGAAGAAGAAGAAGAAGAAGAAGAAGAAGAAGAAGAAAAAGTGCATTTTCTGCAGAAACGTAGTGATGAAAGCTAATTAATAAAAAGGTAGCATGTAGTAAAGCATTTTTGCATTTCACAACTTTTCAAAAGTGTATAGTGAGTTAATAGTAAGTAGAGATAGTAGTGGTCCTATATCCCGCTGCTTTTTGTCTTTCCTCTCTGCGTCTAATCAGACAAGGGCTAGAGGGTGGTTGGCGGGTGCTCTGGTGTGGTTTGCTTCTTCTTTCCTATCAAACATGTATCGTCCTTATCTCTCCTCCTTTTTTTTGTATATTTTACTCTCTTGTAACACACCTATTCTTCGGCACTTATATGACCTTATTGTGTTGCAAGTGCCGTAAAACTATTACTAAAAAAAAAAGACAATGCCTACAGATAGATCCGTAAATGTCTTCCCCAACCCTCCATTCGGAACTGAGTTACCTCTCACATCAAGGGTCTCTGATTTCTGATTTGTAGGTCGCTCTAACGTCAGGCCTGAAGACACTCGTGACTTTTTTATTTTTATGAAATCACCAGAATTAAACACAACAACCAGCACCAACTCCCTATATCACCTCCAGCACCAGCACCAGCACCACCACCACCATCATCATCA
>NW_004797505.1:813252-816534 GCF_000002075.1 Aplysia californica
CAAGAACAACAACAACAACAACAACAACAACAGCAACAACAACAACAACAATAGCAACAACAACAACAAGAATAAGAACAAAAACAAGAACAAGAACAAGAACAAGAAGAAATAACTAATAAAATACCCTAAGAGGACGACCAAAAAACAAAAACAAAAAAAAACAAAAACAAAACGCGCGGGAAGACGAGATATCAGTATACTGGAATAGAACACAACCCTCACAAGCTAGACAGCAGTGGACAGAACGGACAGAGTCTTCAATTATGCAAACGCGGGCGAAAAGTAGAACAATAACGATGACATATCACCAAAAACAATTAATATACTTGTTGATTGGTTTACACCCCCCCCCCTACCACCGACACAATTGCTCCTTCGATCCTATCAAACATCTATCATCCATATCTCTCCTCCTTCTTTTCGGTGTATGTTACTCTTTTGTAACACATCTATTCTTAGGCACTTATATGGCCGTATTGTGTTACAAGTGCCGCAAAACTCTTACGAAAAAAAGACACAACTAAGATCATTTAGGAGGCAGGCTGCTGTTTTGACATTGCCTATCACGGCCAAACCGTGCTGAACTGAAAGGGGTACAACGTCCTTGCTGATAAACGGATATATGCTCGTTCGAGATTTTTCCCACACGAGTATCGAACTCGTGTCTTCTCTATTCGACGGCTAAGTCCTTAACCACCACATCGCAGAACATGGTCAGGGAGTTCTCGTGGTCGAGAGGTTACGACCTTGGTCTCTCATTCAATAGGTCCCGGGTTCGGATCCGGATAGCGACGGAAATTTTTCTCCTAAAAATTGCCTCCGTTCACCTCCTTTTCTGCTCTCTAACAATGTTCTGTCGTCTGCTTTCGTCTACAATTTGTGCTCCCATCCCCGCCCCCCTTTGCCCCCTCCTCTGGGCCCCTGACTCTTTCTGTAGCGTTTCTACTGTTGCTTCATTGCTCCTTCTTACTGTTGTCTGTCAGCCACATCCCTGATCTTATGGTAGGCACAGGCAAAATCTAACACGTAGCCTTCTCGGATAAGGGCGAAAAATCTCGGAGGTCTCGTGTGCAAGTTGTGCACGTTAAAGATCCCTTGGTGGTCCAAAATCAATTGGAGTAGGCTTCGGCCGCCACCCGTGCAAAATTAAAAATTTCCTATCAACTGAAAAATGTTATATGTGTCCCGAGCGCTCATATACCTAATGCAGTTGCGAGCGCCGTAAAACACTTACCAACCCCCCTCCCCAAGAACCCCCCTCCCCCCACAAAAAACGACAAAAAACCAACCCAACAACAGAAAGAAAAAAAACCCTGGTCATCAGAAACAGGTTAATGTGTGGTACATGTAGTAATGGAAAGACTTAAAAAGAGAAGTTGTACCACAGAAGTTATCAAATACAAAAAAAAAAGACATAAGCATTGTTTTGCAATGCTACTTCTTTGGTGCCGTTGATGAGAAACGCTCTTGGAATTTCAACTGGCAGATTGTGGGTTCGAATCACGCCAAAGACCCGACGTTGTGTTATTGTGAAACTTTTTTGACATAAATTGTCCACACTTCACCCAGGTGATAACAGGCACCCGGGGAGAGACAGAGAAAGATTTTGTAAGTTTTGTTAGTCTTTGAGTGCTTGATCAGCTGCTTGCACTGTGTGCTTCCTGAGAATGTTTCCGGGTGTACTTGGGTTTGCTGGGGTTGATAAAAGTCTAAAGCGCATAGAGCAAGCTGTAGCAGCGTGGCTATGCACGCTGTACAAATGCAATTATATTATCATTGCTAAGCAATCTTGTCCATACTATGTCATAAGTAAAACCATATGTATGTCGAGATGTATCCTGGAAAGCCGAGAATGTTTCTGGGTGTTCTTGGGACTGCTGGGGTTAATAATAATCTTACGGGCATAGAGCAAGCTGTGGAGTGTGAATATCCGCTTTACAAATGCACCGATTATTATCATTGTTAAATAATCTAGTTCAGGCTATGTCATAAGATAAGTAAAACGAATATTTTAAGCCCACAAGCTCAAATTAGACGAGACAGCATTCAGTATAGTATTGTGTTATTATAGTACCCGCATACAGACACACATACACACATAATACGTCACTCAAATTCAGACACATGCACTATCAGCGCACTTACTCTCCAACACATTCCACCCACATACATACGCACACAGAGATACAGACACACTCTCACACATATGTACGCATTCTCTCCCCCCCTCCCCCCGACACACACACACATAGGCCTCGACACACACATAGACACACATAGACACGCCCACACACCCTACCCCTACCTTGCAACCTACCCCTCTTCCCATCCACATGCAAACGCAGCCACACACAGACAAAACACACACAGACACACACGCAGACACAAACACAAACATACACACACACACACACACACACACACAAACACAAACACACATACAGACCCATACACGCAACCCTACCAGGCCACCCACCCACCCACATCCACACAGACTCTTACTATCATAAAGTACATGTAGTTTAATACTCGTAACTCGCGCACAAGGAGACCACCACTCCAAAAATGAATGACCTCACGTCAAGTCGACTCGGAGTTGCCCTGTGTCAACACGGCCACAACCAACCGTAAAGAACACTGATGAATCACCTGTGGTGGTAACCTATCTAGGAGGTCGCAGTATCTATTCGGAGACGTCTCCGACGGAGATAGAGATAGACCAATCAAAATACTTTGTGCCTCTAGACTCTAGACCAAGTAAAACAAAATTAGGGGTTTACAGGGGGGGGGGGGGGGGGCATGCTGCTTTAACCCATAGTTTAATATTTTGCAGTTAGATTTGAAATTTTCTTGAAAATAATTGATTTGCGCAGTTTTAGTGGCTATATGTGTGATCTTCAGCAAACAATACGCAGTTTGACCCCCCAAAGCAGAACATCTGTGTGAGGCAGTGCGTCTCCGAATAGTTCTTGGGTGCTCGCCAGAGACGTCTCCGAATATCTTCAGCCTTAGGAGGTGACTCAAGTTTTGTGCCTTCTGTCTGACCTGCCTCAGTCACTGGCTTGTAACTTGGCTACAGGGAAAGACACTCGATCTTGTGTGTACAATTATTCCCATTCAGACAGATACACATAGAGATAGGCAGCTAGATGGACTTACAGACAGATAGATAGATAGACAGACACACCCATACGTGCATTCACAAACACTCATGCATGCACGTGTACTACTTACCCACCCGCAAGTTCTCTCTCTCTCTCTCTCTCTCTCTCTCTCTCT
>NW_004797505.1:816734-817928 GCF_000002075.1 Aplysia californica
CCACACACACATACACACATGAAACATACTTCCTGAACACAAAGTATGAACGAAATATAATTTTATCATACTAAATATTAAGGGATACAGTACATTTTGAGAGAGAGGAAAAAAACAACAACAAGAAATAAAAACCCCCAACATTCTCACGACAATTTTTATCATAAAATTTCGGAGTGACCGATGTTTTCTGGGAATCCCCAGATTTGGCGTGTAATACGTATTGCAATGAAAACAAGGAGGTTTTATACATAGTTAAAATAGAACCCTTCACTTGTTCAATCAATGCTCACAATTCAATGGACATCTGAATGTGAAAGGCGGGTATATTCTACTACTAAAGTCACTGCAGTTTCAAAAGAAAATCCAAACAACCCAGAAGAGACACTTGTGAAAAAACAAAAACAATTCAAAACCACAGATGTGAGTGGTTGGTGGGTGCCCTAGTGTGGTTTGCTCCTTCTTTCTTACTGAACATCTATCGTCTTTATCTCTCCTTCTTCTTTCTCGTGTTCGTTACTCTCTTGTAATACTAACACCTTAATCTTCGGCACTTATATGACTTTATTGTGAGGTCCTGATGCCGTAAATCTCTTAGGCTTATACCGCACCAAGACAACTCTGCCTTTAGACAGACAAAAGCCTGTGTTTCAGGGAGTTATGAATAATGAAGTAATATGAACCCTACCGCACTAGATATCTACTTAGACACAACATTTTAGTCGTGAAAAGTTGTGACCGGCCACAAACCGAATACGACAAGACTGACTAAAGACTGGTTTGAGCCAGTAAGAGAATAGTCTAGCGTACTAAGATAAAACTGCCCTGGAATTTGACGACAAACGGAGTTCCATACACCTTAAAACCGGCCTTTGCATCGTGAGAATAACCGATCCATTATTAATTTTTAAGTGCATTCAATAGAGCTTTTTCTTTTTTACAACCCGACTATGGAAAAAAACAAAACAAAATACAATCTTGCACTATTGGTGCAAGCCTTTCAGCGCAAATAACCAGAATCGGATGTAATATGAACTGAGCCCACAGCCACGAGAGTTCGCGACGCCATGACACAGTGCAGCATGTGTGTGCACATGTGTGCGTGTTATGTGTTCGTGAGTGTGTATGCGTGTGTTTGTGTGTGTGTATGTGTATATGTGTGTGTGTTTGTGTGTATATGAGTGTGTGTGTGTG
>NW_004797505.1:824530-828453 GCF_000002075.1 Aplysia californica
TGAATTACGAAAACAACATCACAGAACTTCCTTAAACTTTGCGAATATCTCAAATCAATGAACAAAATTCAAGTTTATTTCAATCGTCACCAATTCTTTTTTATCCACTCACACACAGAAGGCTCTCCAGATCATAAGCTTCATTTAATGGAATTTATGCATTATAAGTACGACATTCTTGTATACATATCAACGATGCTGTAAATAATATTATTAGAAGAAACATAAGAATATATCGTGGACAGAAATGACTTGCAAAAATGTCCCTTTTGTTTGAAATTGATTAAATTGGAAAAGTGCAAAACAATTAACACTGATAGAGGGGAGGAGGACACAGTTTGGCAAGAGAGGGTGGGAGAGGCCAACAAGCAGAGACAGAAAGAGAGAGATAGAGAGACAGAGACGGAGAGAAACTCTCAGGGTTGTGTGTGCAAAAACATGGTATAACATCTTATTGGGAAGGCCAGGAGGGATTCTATGCAATATGTATAGTACACAACGACTCAACAACATGGCTCGCCAAGCAGAAATAGCTCTCTCTCTCTTTCTTTATATTGCTTAGTTCGATTCCTTAATGTTTGTAGAGATCACGCAACGTTGGTGGAAAACAGCAGTGAGCTACTCATCCTTGCTCTGTCAGCACTGGACTTGTCTAAAAATAGAGTCCCTGCAACCTGTTTCTGTTCCGTTGACTGTTATAAAAGTAAGTTTTAATAGTTTGATAACGCTCATTTTGTTATTGCATCTTTCACATCATTTTATTTCTTATTTTTCAATGGAGACTGCTTTGCATGACGCAGACGTCACCAATATTGCGACAGACAGAGTAACAGCAGATTTTGATCGTGTTTTTAAGTTCTGTTCCAACATAGAATATAAGAGAAGCGAACGTATTGACAGTCACACGATGGTCGACGAGGTAGCTTCTCTATTCGGCCTAGATTTACTCTGTCTTCTGTTGGCCTTTGAAATAATCTTAAAAGTAAAAAAGTCAAATATCATGTCAACATTTTGGTGAAGGAGATTGATAAAAGGGTTATTGTTATGTTTTGAGATTCAGTTATAGGCCCTCATTATTATTGCTGTCACTCAGAATAAGAACGCAGCCATTTTTGAGCAAGTTTTTCGTTACAAAAAGGAGAGAGAAAAAACATGGAATTCACGATGTCTCATTGTAAAGTGTAGCAGTTCCTCGATCCAACGGGGACAGTTAGTTAGTTTCAGTCGCCAACAGCCACGCCAGTCTACTACTCAAGCCCACCGCTACAGGGAGCGATGATAATCCTTGTCCCTAGAGAGCTCCACATCAGTCGACATCGCTGTGTGCATTCCGTGCCGGACTTTACAACGAAGGGGAAACAACGGGACGCGTGCCATGGTCACTTGTTGCCAAAGAGCTGCATCTGGAAAACATTCAAAGACACAAAGGAAAGGTTTACGTTTTAGTAAGTGTTTTAGGGCACTTGCACACAATAAAGAAGCACAAATACTAGAGCTTGGAGGTGTTACAGTTTTTATGCCACTCCCGAAAGGAGGGGGGGGGGGGGGAGAATGAACATGTTCTTATGCATAGTAGAATTGTAAATGGGCTAATTTATCAATGTCATGCTCATACTGTTCTGGAACAATGTATGGGGAATTGCTGCTTTTTCTTTCCTCATCCTCACTCTCGTTATTATTCCTCTACTTTTTTGTATGTTCGTGACTCTCTTGTGAACTGCTATTTCCGGGGTGCCTTGATAGTCGAAGCAGACTTTGTGCTGTTGAGGCTAGAGAGGTGAGCGGAGTAAGTCTGATTCCCCGTTTGGACTTCTTAGTTGACACCCACCCCTTGGCGCTCATATGACTTTTCGCAGCTGAGAGCGTCGTAAAACCTTACTAAAACAATCAGGAGGTGTTATAAGAGAGTAACAAATACAAAATAGGGCACACCCAACGGACCACGTACCAGAGCCTTCTAGTTATGGCAACGACACTGTTTGTTTTTGTTTCAGTAAGAAGAGTTTTATGGCACTTGCAACACAGTTAGATCATATAAGTGCTGAAGATTAGAGGTGTTACGAGAACACAAAAAAGGAGGAGAGATTTATGACGGTAGACGTTTGACAGAAAAGAGAGAAAAAACCGCATCAGAACACTCGATAACGACCCATGCTATTCTATTCGAAGTCGAACACACACTCAATTCGAATAATAGAACAAATAATCGAATAGACAGCAAAGACTCACCACGCTCTCGCCAAACGCCTGGAAGCTGGGCCGCCTCTGGTTGTGCGAGGAACTGCTGGAGTTGCCGCCCGTGAAGTCGCCTATACCCAGCGTGCCGAATATACTCCCGCGGCTACCGCGCCGGTCAAAGTCCTGGAGAGGGGGATCATGTCACAGAGTTAGGAGGTCACAGGGTCAGGGGGTTACAGGGTTAGGAGGTTACAGGGTCAAGAGGTCACATGGTCAAGAGGTTACATGGTTAGAAGGTCACGGGGCCAGAAGGTAACAGCGTCAAGAGGTCAAGGGATCTGGAGGTCACATGATTAAGATGTCACAGGGTCAGGAGGTCATACGGTCACGTCATGGATAGTAGTTTTAAAAAGAAGCAGAAACAAAGATTCAACATCAGATAAGGATTTGATATTCATTTTCCTCTTCGAGTGCCAGATCTGAAACAGATATCGGTAGTCAGGTTCACCACTTATTTTTTTTTCTAGAATGCTCTAAAAAAACAAATCTGTATTATCCTGGTGTTCTCGTTTTGCCCATCTGCACACATTCTCGGAGCAATTTAGTCGGCACCAATTGTATTCGTGGATCACGGTACCAAAGGAGGTAAGTATCCTTCCATCGAAATGAACTACCCATGTCTAGTAGGGCGTTGAAAGCAATCATTTCGAGCTGCAAGTTTTGACACAAAGGGCCTGAATGTTCCAGAACAAGCACATAATCCTACTAAGTGCTCAGCGAGTACTGGGTATAATGCCCAGTATCGTTTTATGACAGCATTACTGAACATTACATAATGAAAATGTAGTGCATAAAACATAAATTGCCAGTCAAATAAATGTCGAAAGGTGATGAAATGCTTTAAGATACAACTGAGTGTACATGAAATCGAAAATCATCAATTTCATTTGAGCTACATAACCCCACACGTGTCTGAACAACTCTTTTGACTGAAGCAAGATATTTCAGGAGTGCAAAATATAATAACATTCATGCACGAAACTTATCATACAGCATTTAGAAGTGTAGAGAGGGACATTTCGTAACTATTTCGAGACTACGCCTAAGGTCCTATACAACATGATGGTTCACTGAAAAACGTCCAAGTTTGTTCCCACAGCAAGATAGCATCAACAAAGATTTTGGGATAATTATGTTTTAGTTGCTCAAAGAAAGTGTGAATCATCTTACAATATAGGACCTTTGACTAAGCATATCTATACCGTGTCTTAAAATTGAGACCGATTACCTACCGATCTCAAAAGTATACTCAACACAACAGGTCAATGAGACCAAAGAAAGAGCATAATTATAACATCAGACATGAGGAACGTCATTGAGAGTTACCACAGTCACAGGAGTATGATGATACAGGCACACCAAACAACACCCCGTACCCTGGGCGGTCACACGACAATGGACAGGTAATTGGTGGGAGGGTTCAAGTTGAAGACCCTGACTTGCCGTCAGGACATGCAGTGTTTATTTGGCAACCACACCAAAGGAAAAAAAAAGGACAGAACGAAGAGAAGCGAAACAATTAACGAATGTTTTTTTTATGTGCGTGTTTCGGTAAGGTTTACCCCCCCCCCCAAATCTCCCCCTTCTCTCATAACAATCTCAGTCTGGATAACATTTATCTAGACACTGCCATTTTTGCTCGGTTTTGTGTTAGACGATTCTGAAATGACATCTCAGATCTAGAA
>NW_004797505.1:828553-830428 GCF_000002075.1 Aplysia californica
ACTTCACCAGTTCAGCTGGTAAGATGCAAAACATTACTCTTTTCACTCTCTTCCCCCAACACCCCCCCCCCCACTCCCCGAAAAAAAGAAAGAAAACAAAACAAAAGTCCAACCCAGCCTGTGGGATGCAGCAGCCATGCAACCCCCCTAAAAAAACAAAAACAAAACAAACAACAACAAACCCCCCCCCCCCCAACAAAAACCAAACAACAAACGGTTCGCACAAGACAAAATGTTACTTGCAGGAATCAAACTCGTATCTCGTGAATGCAAAGGCAAGGAGTCTAGTCATTACACCATCGAATTCGGTGCGGGTTAATGTGTTGGAACAAATAATATTATTATTAGGTGGTTTTTTTTTAAGTAGAGGGTTTTACAGCGCTCGCAATTGCATAAGGTCATATGAGCGCCAATTATTATTCTTTGGCGTTCCGTTATCTCAGCTGGTATCATGCTGGACTATGGAGTGGGTGGCCTGGTTCGAGTTACAAATGAGGCATTCTCAACTTGGGTTGTTCTGGGGGAGTTTTTAAGGCTCCATTCTCCACTCATTTGGCTCGATGGATGTTAGATTCGGTGGTCCCCCTTCTTGGATAACCTTACAGTGTTGAAAGACTTGTCAGTTTGTCAGTGTTTGAGCGCTTAATCAGCTGCTTGCACTGTATGCTTCCCGGGAAGCTGAGAATGTTTCTAAGTGTTCTATGGTCTCCTTGGGTAATCGTGTAGTGTAAATAGTGTAAAGTGCAAAGAGCTTGCTGTTGAACGGGGGTATGGGCTATACAAATGCTATTTTATTATTATTATTATTATTATTATTATTATTATTATTATTATTATTATTATTATTATTATTATTATTATTATTATTATTATTATTATTATTATTATTATTAAGGGGTGTTATTCCTATACAGTGTACAATGTATAAAGTACAAACTTTCATCATTCTCTCTTACTGGAAACACAGTGAGCAGTAGGAAGAATTTGGCAACAGTGACACAGGAGTGCTCTATTCCCAGCAGTGTTTTAAACATTTCTTCTCTCATCTGACGCAGCAAAGAGCACCAGATTACAGGTACTAAGGAATTTAGGAGAAGTGTTTAATGGAGAGAGTTTTTTTTTTGGGGGGGGGGGTACAAATCGCTTGCCGGAGCAGTGTATCCTTTACATGTACTTCTGTATTTAGTTTAAGTAAGAGTTTTACGGAAATTACAACACAATAAGGTTATGTAAGTGGCGACGAATAGATGTGTTACGAGAGAGTAATAAACATAAATAAGAAGGAGAGAAGGAGGAGAGATAAAGACAAGAGATGTTTGATAGGAAAGAAGGAGCAAAACACACCAGAGCTTCTGCCAACCACCCACTTACTTCTGTATAATGCGGGAGCAGAGGAAATTTTAACATAATATTATTTAAACATATTTTTGTTTGTTTGCTTTTTTGCTAGTTTGTTTTACTGTCAGTATGAGGCAAACATGTCTTTTCAGATACATAGCACGTCACCAAATGGTAATGGGAATGAAGAAAAGAAAGAAAAAAGCGATACAAAGAGGACATATCCCAGACTGTTAGGTACATCTGAGAGTCAGGAGTACTTCATTGCAGGGGTCATATCTTCTGCTTGTGAGCAATGGGTGTACTTTCTAAACCGTGCACACATGGGGACAGGAGAGGGAGAGTGGGCTTAGGGGTGGGGATGGGGGGGGGGAGTTGGCAAGACGAGGAGGGAAGAGAGAGAGATATATATATAGAGGGAGAGAGAGAGAGAAAGAGAATGAAACAAAGGAAGTGAAAGAGAGGGGGGGGGGAGAGCGAGAGATGGAGAGGGAGAGAGAGAGAAAGAAAGGAGAGAGAGAGAGGGAGGGAGAGAGA
>NW_004797505.1:831169-834460 GCF_000002075.1 Aplysia californica
CACACACACACACACACACACATACACACACAAACCAAAAAACCAGCGTAAAATGGAACATGCTAAGTGTCCCGGCAGAGAGTTCTCGGGCGCCGCTGATGGCAATTCCCGAACCGCCCGGAGCCACGGGCTCTCGCACACTGGCCACGAGGACCTCTTGACTTTCCGGGAGCTTCCGTGTGCGTGACAGGCCGGGGAAAAACCAAACGGCTACACTGGGGGAACAGCGACTGTGACGTCATCGTTACTAGGGAACAGCGACTGTGACGTTATCGTTTCCAGGGAACAGCGACTGTGACGTCATCGTTACTAGGGAACAGCGAATGTGACGTCATTGTTACCAGGAAACAAAGACTGTGACGTCATCGTTACCAGAGAACAGCGACTATGACGTCATTGTTACTAGAGAACAGCGACTGTGACGTCATCGTTACCAGGGAACAGCTTCTTTTACGTCATCGTTACCGGGGAACAGCGACCGGGAAATAGCGAGTAGTAGTTTGCTATGCAGATACTAACTTTACTTTTACTCTTTCATACTCTGTTGCCGTTAAGCGTCGAGGGGAGATGCAGTTTCTATGGTAAGTCAGCTCCGCAGCTCTTTTAATCGGGGTATTATCATTTCTCAGGGTTTTCTTGTCTCCCGCAATCCACCTTATGCGTGGCCTTCTTCTTCCTTTATAGCCTGAATGCTTGGTGTTATAGGCTCTCGAGGCTGGCTGGCCAGGTGACATACGTAACAGGTGACCAAATCATTTTCTTCTCCGTCTTTCTATGAAAAGCAGGCAGGACTCAGTGCCTATGGCTGCTCATACTTCTTCATTTCTTCGCCTGTCTCGTCATTTGATCTTAATGATTTAGCGGAGACATTTAATCTCCCATGCAGTTACGGCATATCTGGTGTAATCGCTTACAGCATCGTTAGACGTGATCAGGCTGATACGTTCGATTTGGTCTCGGTTTTCAACATCCTGAGCAGAGTCATTCACCCTGAGGTGAGTTTTTTCAGGTTCCCCCCCCCCCCAGAAAATTCCAGATAAACGATTTCAACACAACAATAAACAAATGTGGCACGGCTTTGTGGAATCAGGCTCTCGTCAATTCTTGGGCACATGGGGTTATTGATATCATCTTAAAGCTTGTTCATTTGACTTGCTTTTGGTGAAAAGATATCACTCTTTGTTCAACAGAAGTCGAGATATTTGCAAATGAAAGAGGTGAGGGTTGCCTGGTTTCTGAGGTAAAATTTACGAGAAAATGGCTGCCAAAATTTGGTCATTTCCATAGCTTGCGAGTCCCTAGAAACTAAACATTTTCAGTTTTTGTGCCTTTAATCAATGTTTTTCTGTAAAACCTACACAGAAATAGACTTTTAAATGGACATAAAAGGTGTGGAGCCCCCCAAAATATTTAAAAATTTAGAAAACAATTGCCCAACGGCCAGAAAAACGCCAGTTCCTTTGATATGATCATTTTGACGAGCGCGTGATTTCACCTCGATGCCTCACAAATACAAGTGTAATGCTCTGTGCTCCTTTCCCTTACGTATTATGCCGTGGTTGAGGGTAAAATATTTTACTATTCGGTGGAGTCCAAAACAAAGTTGAAAATGTTCACCCAGTCATCGTGTTAAAGCCTTGCACTACCCACGCGTGCAACATACCGATTTAATTCTGCATCATCTGACACATTAATATTATACCTATGATAAGAGTTGTCCAAGCTATGGTCACTCAAAATTAACCTAAAAAAATCAGACTTGGCAAAATTGTGAGAAATCAGAGAAACTTGAAACTGTATTCGGGCATGTATTGAATTGCATCGATATAGGTGAAATGGATTTGTATTGCTTATCAGATGAATGGACTATTCAGTCTTACAATATTTTGTCTTGGCATTAAATTATACATTGTTACGACAGTTCCGAAACAGATTGGAAAACAGAGCAGTCATAAATATCACGGAAAACTACCCAGACTTAACATTAAATGTGCTCATCAGTATTTGACGTCAATCTGAGATAGAATCGGGGCAAGTGGGAAAACCGTGTAAAGTGCCTATCCCGGGGACACAACGTCAGGCCGAGCAGAGCCTCCAACCACCGAAACTAGAGATGGGCAAAATCCGGATACCTATCCGGATAACCGAATAATTCTCACTGAAACATAATCCAAATTCAGACTCTTAACTCTCTTTCCTGGCCCGTTTGCCGAAGTGGGTGTTCCCATAATTTGCTGAAGTAGTACTGACCCGTTTGTCGAAGTGGTTCTAACCCATTTGCCGAAGCGGTTTATATCATATTATTTGCCAAAGATGTGCACTAACATATTATCCGCATTTTGCTAAAGCGACTCATTGCCCAGCCCTAACCGAAACCGTACTCAAACAATTACAAGTCCGGTAGCATGCTCACGATACGAACCAATAATACTGCACATTTGAAAGAAATTTGTGGGGTGTGAGAGGCTCTCCGCCAACTTGAGAGTGTATTTCTTGTTAAAAGTCAGTGAGTCGACTGTTTTTATGGTCAAATGGAATAGCCTTTAGGTCTGCAGGTGCAATGGAGTCTGACCATAGTATCACTAAATTTGTGTCTGATATTATTTGTAAAAATTTTAGAAAATTGTGTTGTATCAATTTCAAAAACCGAGGTGGAAGAATTTATGACATGTATTTAATAGTGTTCTCAGATGAGTGAGAAAGTAGTGTGCTTTCTACTTTCTTTGAAGAAAACCTTAAGATTTAAGTTCTACAAGCGGGTGATTGAACGAGGGGCTGAACCATTGTCTAAGGTCTAACGGCGCTTTTAATAATCGAACGTATGCACCATACACAAGCTTAGAATTGTTTGCAAACGGCTCGATGCACAATGTACATAATATTCTTGTCTCGCTACCTATATGAAAAGTGGAGCAACGTCACTCTTAAGGCATTTTCCAAGCAACAATCAAATCACAACTTGTATTTGTAGACCATGAAGGAAGGTGTTACATTAATTACATATTTTTAACTCAATGGGAGAATGTATATTTAAACGAGGAAAAATGCTCAGTAATTTCAGTTTTGTTCAGTATTTGTAGGAGGGTCTTTTTGCCTTATTAGTTTGAAAATAAGTCGCAAATACAGATAGATTTTATTTGCCAGCAAACGTGATGGAAAGTCGAATACTTCAAACTTGAAGATGAGGATCTCATAATGCTGTGGAAATGGTGATTGGGTAGATACTAGAGTCTGCGAGTTATCAATAGATAATAAATCGTTGAGAACCTTGAAATGGCAGTCATAACCCCC
>NW_004797505.1:835231-838730 GCF_000002075.1 Aplysia californica
TCAAATAGATAGATAGATAGATAGATAGATAGATAGATAGATAGATAGATAGATAGATAGATAGATAGATAGATAGATAGATAGATAGATAGAACGAAAGAGAAAGATACGTAGTTAGATAGATAGAACGAAAGAGATAGATACATTGAGAATGTTAGTACCATGATATCATTACGACATGTTGAAGAAGACAACACTGACAGAGCCATGATGAAACACACAGGAAGTATACAGGTTCACAGTTTCACAGGTTCACAGGAAAATACCGAATCATATAACACATACAGCCAAGGGCACAGGAGCCATATTTATAATCCTTCAAGTTTGTTTGTCGATGATGAAGCTGGCCAGAAACAAAATTTGGCATTCACAGAGGTTAGTGTTTTACTTTTCAAAGGTCTCCATTACTTTGCCCAAAGGTAGAGATTATAGATTATCATGCCAAGATTAAAACTTCCGGAGAACAAGATTTACCAGGTCTTCCAACGTACAGGAAGGAATTATTAGTATTGCCTCCGGTCTATAGTTCCTGGTTTGGGTAACTTGCTTGGATCTTGTGCAACTGGCACAGGGGGGACATTGTTTAGAGGAGGTATAGCAAAGTCTGCCAAGAACTAGCTTTTCAGAAAGGGCCAACGTAAACCAAATAACGTCTGCTGGTTTTCAACACGGCGTCGAAAAAGGTAAAACGAAAAAGAAAAGATCACCACAAAAGAAAATAATTATGCAAACCGAAGAAACATTGTGGAAACACTCATCAAGACGTATGCACGCACCGAAGGGTTGGTTAAAAAGGAGGGTAGAGGAGCAAAAAGGTATGGGGGGAGGAGGCTGGCAAAAGGGGTTGTAGTATGGAGAACTTTGTGTAAAAACTTACGGGTACCACTAGCGGGCCTAAGCTGTGGGTACTACATCTGCGAGGCCGGTCTGGCTTGTCCCTGTCTTCTCCAAAACACGAAAAGGGGAACACGCCTAGACTATGGGTACTGGGCCTCCGCGGTTTCTCACCGCCCTCCCCAAACATGGAGATGGGCAGGATGCCCACGCTATGCGTGCTGGGCCTGCGGCTCTCGGCCGGAGACACGGGCAGGATGCCCGCCATACTGGGACGTCGGTGGGAGGAGCCTGCACCCCGGTCATAGGCGGAGGAGGCGGAGCTAACGCCGCGGTGAAGCAAATCGGTTAGCCCACTTACAGAAAAGGGTCCCAAACTGTGCGTGCTGGGTCGTCGTGGGCGGTCTGGGCTGAGGTCGTCGGTGGTGATGGAGATGACGGGGTTGTTGCTGATGCTGCCGCCGCCGGGCCCATTGGTGGTGATGAGGCTGTTGCTGTTGGAGGCGGAACTTGAGGAGGGCGGGACTAAACTGTGGCGCCGGATCGTCTCTACCGGCTTGTCCAGCGTGGACTTTTCGTCCTGTACATGAGATACAAAGGTTTGGTGGTTGAGATAACAACATAGAGGTGTAAAGACACATTCGCGACCTCAGTGCTTTCTTGTCCTATCTCCATTTCTAAAACAGTGAGAACAGTTCGTAACATAGAGTGGGCTTACGATAAAAAAATGGAGATAGGACAAGAAAGCATTGAGGTGAAAGCGACATGGTGACGGTTATTTATTGGTAAAAAGTAAATAATAGAACAGACTGACAGACACATTGTAGAAATAATGAAGAAACTGGAACTTTCAGTGATAACATCCACCCCCCCCCCCCATGATACAGAACAACAGATTAAATTGAGGATGAACATTGGAAAGTAACGTAAGTTCAAAACATATATATTTAGTAAAGTAAATAAGAAACAATCCAGGTTGCTTCACACCGTGACTGTCAGGTCTATTCAGGATGCGAGAAATGCATCCCAGCAGAAAGATGGACACTACTCAGTTAAAAATCTCTCCAGGCCGGGAGGTCTTACAAATTTCTACATTAGTTAAGGACCATCTTGACCAATAGCCCTGATTTTTTTAGAAAATCCGAAAAAAAGAAAGCGAGGAATGTTTCAAATTTTTTTGCTCTGAAAGTGTTAATGGGTTACTACTGTGTAAGTACTACAAAGCTTCCTAAAGGGGCAAAACCACCACGTGTAGGACGGAAATCCTCGGGGAATTTTAGCCAAATTTGCCGTTTTTTTAATCGACTTGTGTGCGATTCAACTGACATTCCTCAGTTAAAATTTCTGGAGCTCATGATAAACGGACGTATAATCTCGAACTGTGCTCACTTTAGTGGCAATATAAGCCGCGGTTTGCGCAAAATCCAGTATCGCATCAACATGCCACCAAGACAAAAGCTGAGAGACTTTGATCGTGCCAGGGCTATGGCAAGGCTGCAGGATGGAGTTGGAGCCTGAGAAGTTGCCAGAAGGCTAGCAGTGTCACACTCTGTCATTGTCCGCTTGAGGCAGCGCCATCGAGCCACTGGATCAATCCAAGAAGACCCACGTGCAGGTCGACCCAAGAAGACCACTCAGAGTGTTTGCAAGTGGTCCTTAACCTATGCTCAAGCCTGTATTTCCGTTCTCTGCGATTCAGAAGACCAGCTTAACAATAACTCAGAAGACACTGTCAATCACATATTTTTATGATTGCAAAATGTTGAGACTAAGAAGCACAAAGAAGCACTTCACAGATACGTCTCGGCTCCGAGTCTCTCAAAGTTCGATAAGTTATGTACGATATAAGAGGAAATGGACGTGGAAGTGGAAGTGGAAGTGAATGTGGGGTTTTTGAATACGCAAAATGACGTGGCACATAATAATTTCTCTGCCAGATGTGGTGTCATTGGCCATACCAGAAGCCACATATCATCTTGTCTTTTCATTCTTCTTATTCTTCTATTTCGCTAAAGAAATGTTCTCCTCTGCGAATGCATTGGTCATCCTCAGACTTTGACGGACTAACTATTATTATTATCACGTTTTGAGAACCAGAAGTGCCCTTGAATCCAACATGACTGACAACCATTAGTCAGTATCAACCAACAATATGCTTAAAAATAGGAACGTTACGCCGGCCTATATATAAAAGATATAGAAGCAATTTTGAAGGCGTGTGCTAGAATCTAGGTCGCCTTCAAAGATTCAAAAAGAAAAAAAAGAAAAAAAAGAGTAAATCGTTACAACAAGTACATCCCTCAGTTCTGCATCCAGAACTTTCTTTTACTAGCCACGTTTATTAGCTGGCTAAACCATTAGATAAAAGCATTAGATAGAAACCCAAGTCCACTCTCCCAATCTCCACCATTGTGTTACCATTCTTGTGATCTTTTCGTATCAATATTGAAACAGCAAGGATTTTCATATTAAACCCGACCTACACCAACACACACACACACGCACGCACACACACACACACACACACACACACACACACACACACACACACATATATACACACACACATTAAATCACACAAAGCACACACACAAACACACATACAAACAAACAGCACACACAGACACAACCCTTCCCCCAACACACACACACATGCACTCGCAAG
>NW_004797505.1:840807-841148 GCF_000002075.1 Aplysia californica
ATAATAATATAATCATAATGATAATAATAATAAATAGCATTCGTACAGCGCATGTCCCCACTCGAAAGCAAGCTCTATGCGTTTTACACGATATTATTACCCCAGCAGACCATATAACACTCAAAAACATTCTCAGTTTCCCGGGAAGCATACAGTGCAAGCAGCTAAATAAACGTTCAAACATATACAAACTGACAAGGTCTTTCACTGTCTATAGCTGGGTACCCATTTTCACCTGGGAGAAGTGGGGAAAATTCGTGTAAAGTGCCTTTCCCCAGGACACAACGTCGGGCCCACGGCTCGAAACCCGAACCCGCAACCTCATGATTACGAGTCCGGTA
>NW_004797505.1:841708-844049 GCF_000002075.1 Aplysia californica
GTGTGTGTGTGTGTGTGTGTGTGTGTGTGTGTATGTATACGATATACAACGAATGGTGCAATGCATGACATAACAATATATTTGATAATAAAACATGGTTATGTGTGTTCCAAATGACTGTACACTTCTTTGGGAGTCCATTGTTTGTTTGTTTGAGTAAAGAGAAACCCATCGACAGAGTAATAGTAATTTAGTGCTGGGAAAAAGTAAGACAGACAGAAACGACACAAATAACAGAGTGAAAGTAAGTAGGACCTATCAGTGACACCCTCCAACTACCCTTTTTGTGTCTGTGCCACGTACGTTTTGTAACCTTTCTTCTGATAACTGTGCAGGGGAGGAGAAGGAGAGGAAGGCAAAGGAAGAGGCGCTCGCAAAAAAAAAAAAAAAAAAAAAAAAGAAATCTGGATCTTTATTTTTGAAAAGAGGTTAATATTTCTTCCACGGCACTAAGACCCCTCGCAAAAAAAAAAAAAAAAAAAAAGCTGTGAAAAGTAAAGGCACCGGACGAGGCTCTCTGTCATACAGCGCACCAACAATCCTCGTGGATTAAGGGATCAGTGACAGCGACAGAGTTCATTGGACACACATTGTGGAACGAAGCATTGGAGAATATTGTAAAAACAGGCAAGTTTGATGGAAAAAGAGGTAAAGGCAGACAGAGGAAAAAGGTACTAGGCAAGTTGACAACATGGCTGGGAACAGCTCTCGGACTCGCAACCGTTAGGTCGTGGGTTCGAATCCCGTCAGGGGCCCGACGTTGTGTCCTTGGGAAAGGCACTTTGCACAAATTTTCCTCACTTCACCCAGGTGGAAATGGTTACCCGGCTATAGACAGTGAACGATCTTGTCAGTTTGATAGTGTTTGAGCGCGTGAAATCCGCAGCTTGTATTGTATGCTTCCGCGGAAGCCGAGTATGTTCCTGAGTGTTCTCAGAGGGTCTGCTGGGGTAATAATAGTTGTAAAGTGCTTAGAGCATGCTTTTGAGCATGGATATGCGCTATATAAATGCAATTATTATCATTATTAAGAACGACAGACACCATCGTTGCAACATAAGACCGAGTGAAGTGGATGTCCGTGATTGCCCGCGCCAGTCGGCAAGGCACCGGATGATGATGATGATGATGATGATGATGATGATGATGATGATGATGATGATGATGATGATGACAGTGACAGTGACAGTGACCGCGGGTACTTACCTGTTCCATGCTGAGCCCTGGATTGACAGTGTGCGGGATGAGGGATGGCATCACTTTGGTGGCCAGCAGGTTGTGAGTGAGCCCAAACTTCTTGTCGCTCAGCATATGTTTGTAGATGCCTGGTACGTTCGCGTGAGGAAGGAATTAATATTTAAAAAGAAAATGAGAGTTTACTTAATTGTCAAGCTGGTATCATCACCAATAACCCAAAAAGAAAAAGAAAAAAAACCCCTCCCCCCAAACAAATCCGTCAATACTTAATTGTCAAAATGGGATAATCTTCATCAACTTAAACACCCCCCAAACAAAACAAACCCGTTAATACTGTATTGTCAAAATGGGATCATCATCATTAATTCCAAACACTAAATTTCCTTTCTTCTGTTTTCTATTTTTCTTGAAGCATGATAATTACTACCAAGTTGACACATTTTTACGTACCTTACAAACAAATGCCCGGCACCAAATCAGGACAAAAAAAATTGCTAAAATGTAATACTGACGCACCTACATGTACTACAAGTGCGTCTTCTCTTCTTTGTGTACCCATGCCAGTTCTCTGGGGTTGTCGACTACTGAATCCTATGAGCGTGAGTTGTAGTTTGAGCAACGAGAGGCAAATCGAAACAAATAAGACTATTCAATGCAGGGAAAAAGTAAGACGGGCAGACAGATACAGCTGACTAAAAAAATAGAAGTATGACCTTCCACTGGCGCCTACAAACTATCTGCGTTACTTTTAGTAAGGTTTTACGGCGCTAGCAACTGCATAAGGCCACACGAGCGCCAAGGGGTGAATGTCAACAAGAAGTCCAAACGGGGAATCGGGCTTTCTCTGCTCACCTGTCTATTACTATTACTCTGTCGATGGGTTTCTCTTTACTCAAACAAACCAACCCTGGAAACAGCAATTCACAAGAGAGTAACAAGTATGCAAAAGAAGCAGAGGAAAAATGACGATAGTAAGGATGAGGAAAGGAAAGCCCCGTATGATGTTCCGGCGCAGTATATGCATGATATTAATAAATCACTGAGCCCATTTATAATTCTATTGTTCGTAAAAACATGTGAATATCCCCCTTTGGAAATGGCTTAGAGACACTTCAGTCAGTAGTACTGTCCTGGTTTGAGGGGG
>NW_004797505.1:844149-847189 GCF_000002075.1 Aplysia californica
TTTTTTTTAAAGAAGACGGCACTTTTGGTACCGAGTTAGAACGACAGGCTTGTAGGAAACAATTTATGGTACGCCGCGGTGGAATCAGGCGCTCGTCAATTTTTTGGTTAATGGAGTTAATGGTATCATCTTAAAGCCTTTACATTCGGCTTGCTTTTGATAGATAAATACCCATCTATTTCGATTAGGTATCAAGATATCTGCCATTGGAGGAGGCCGGGGTCTCCTGGTCTCAGAATTAAATAGTGAGAAAATGGCCCTCAAAGTTATCCCAAAGTTTAATTGTCCTTGGAAACTGCACATCTACAGTTTTTGGTAACTTTCGTCAACGCTTTAAAAAAGAAGATTTAAATAGTAAAATCCATTTAAAAAATGAGTTTAAAATAGTCGTAAAAGGTGTTCAGCCAGAAAAAAAGGGGGGAACATTTTTGGCTTCTTCGATTTTAATATTTTGACGAGAGACTGATTTCACTACGATCACGATGCCACACTATTTACAATTTAGATAAGTGTGTTGTAACCCCCCCAACCCCCCCCCCTTCTCTCTCTCTCTCTCCTATTTGAATTCTAACCAATCACTGACGAGGGAAATAGACTGCAGATTGAAGATTAACTAGAAAATTAAACATTGCGAGAACTCCCCCTACCCCCCAATAAATATATGCATAAAATCGACGTGAATGATCAAAAGATTTTTGTGTTAAAATACAAATGTAAGGGAAGCAGAAAACAAACCAAGAACTCCCACCACCTCCAACAGCAGCAATAACTGACATAAATAAGGGCACTCTAAAGTGCAGTTTCCGAGCAAATCAAACAGTTCATCAATAACAATTACACGAAACGTTTGCGGACAAATGGGAAATGTCGACAATCGCGAGAAGCAAGGAGCTGCATTCGACCTCACAGGTCAGTGATATGTGGTATGCCAACCGGTACAAATTACTCACAGGGACTTATTTATTCCTCAGTTCCCCGAGTTATATATAGAGAGCACTGAGTTTGCCTTTAGTTAAGACCCAGGCCGTAGAATATATGTAAGGCGGGATTTCCAATCCATCTACGGTATTCCACAGACCCCGTGACTATACTATATACTTTGTTGCATTCATGGGCCACACCATAGAATACATAGACAACGGATTTCCCTATTTTGATGCATTACACTCCATCTATAGTGCAACTGCCATTTGCTGGACACAAATCTTAACACTTGGAAAGTATTCGCCTTCATTTTGTTTGTAAATCAGGAAAAACCCCCATTAAAGTATATAAAGCCACAGAACCATACTTTGAAATACAGACAGCACAATTAATCTACAGTCATGAGCTATATAAAACCACATTGTCACATAGTTGTATTGTCTATCTTTTATTTTAAATCTAGTGTACTGACTTAACAAGCTGAAATAAATCCCCAGTATACTTGGTGTTTTATCAAATTGTA
Organism: Aplysia californica; assembly: GCF_000002075.1. NCBI lineage: Eukaryota > Metazoa > Mollusca > Gastropoda > Aplysiida > Aplysiidae > Aplysia > Aplysia californica. The sequence continues at coordinate 845,597 of NW_004797505.1, forward strand.
ACCTATCTACTGTGGGGTAGAGTATGTGTTCTCAACGAAAGTACATTAATGTCTTAGGTCTTTTAAACACGAAAGAATATTCGAAAATGACGTAAAAATTTATTTTTACTGCATGCTTTGTGTACATTTTGTGTGACCATAGGAGGCAATGAATGTTCCATAGTTTGGTTGTTGTGTTGTTTGTTTTTTTAAAAATTCATGAGTGTTATCATTTTTGGTACTTACTTCTTTCCTATTCCGCCCCATCTGTTTTGACTATAAAGAGGGTTAAGCGGATGGTTGACGGTTGCTCTGGTGTGGTTTGTTCCTTCTTTCTTATTAAACATAATATGTCGTCCTTATCTCCCCTCCTTTTTTGTGTTTGTTACTCTCTTGTAACGCGTCTAATCTTCGGCACCTTTATGACCTAATTGTGTTGCAAGTGCCGTAAGGCGCTCACTAAAACTAAAGGTTGAAATCAAACTTAACAAGTAATCACAACTGAAAAAAATCCCCTCCCCACTCCTAACAACCGGTATAAATAGATTGAGTAAAAGCAGAGCGTCCTTAGCAACCGACGACGCTCTTTCCAGACTACATAATGGAGCGGGCGGATCTACCATTACGTCTCACTACCTTTTGTGTGATCTGTCTTTCCACCATTCTGCATGTCAAGCAAACATTTATCTGTCAGAGGACGCTCTGCCAACACAACACCATTCCCCGGAGCAACCACCTATCACCGAGCCGAGGCAATAAACCAGCCCGTCATATCCGTGATCAAGACAGCCATGAAAGCTTATTTCCATCATTGCCCTGGGAAAAATTCTTCAGCTCATCCCCTCGTCTGACCCCATACTTTTCAATCATGATCTGTATAGAGAGAGAGTTTACTCACATATTTTTCGATTTTTACATATGGGCTCACTTTTCATCATATTTTGTTGTTTCTTGAGGAAGTAAACTTGCTAATGAAAACACACCGTTCTTTTGTCTTAATTTGAACCTAACAACTTGACAATATTGTTATATATGTATATTTATATAACTATATAATATAGTTATTGATATTTACTATTACTATTGACTGCTTACTTTTATAGATATCATATACAAGCACCCTAACTCAAATGTAAGTTCCACTAAGATCTCTAAGATAAGATCAGTCTCGAATAAGAAAACAAAGGAATGGTGGTCAAAAACTCTCTAAGAGGTCATTTTTTTCATCTAGTTCTATCGATTTGGAACTGGTGTACCACGGCATTTGATGGATACAGAGTCGGTTGTTTAAAAACATACCTCATGAAATGTAATCTTGATAGTTAGTGTTTCTTATTCATTTTACACATAAATAATATGTTCATAGTATGATTTGCACATCGTCACCAGATGTGCTGTGACAGTATGAAAGTCTGCTTTTTTGTTAGCATTATTAAACTAACAAGCATATGAATGCAAGTTCATTCACTTGTGATTTGTATTGAGATGAAGGTATTGTAAAGAGCCACGAGTTGTATTCAACAGGAGTCTGCGCTAAAAAATTATCATACTCATCATGATCATCCTCATCCTCCTCATCTTCCTCCTCCTCCTCCTCCTCCTCCTCTTCCTCCT
>NW_004797505.1:848964-860541 GCF_000002075.1 Aplysia californica
AGAGAGAGAGAGAGAGAGAGAGAGAGAGAGATGTCCACAAATTGGCCTGGAGAACAGATGAGCCCAGTAAAAATAATGGACTCCCGAACGCCTCTTCCCTTGTATACCAAGTGGAGGGAACCATAGAACTGGGTCATAGAGTATATTATTATTGACCGATGTATGAGAAGAGAGAGATAGGGAAAAGACAAACAAGGAAAGGAGGGGGAGGAAAGACAAAGGAAGTGGCAACGCGAGAAGACAGAAGGATAAAAGGAAAGAATGATCACACGAGAGTCATTATAATTTGGTTGTTTTATTCCTGGGGGCAAAACAAAGTAGACAGTGGAATGTGTCGTTCCAGATTTGGAGAAGGACAGAGAAACGTACTCTTTTTTTATCTATCTATCTATCTATCTATCTATCTATCTATCTATCTATCTATCTATCTATCGATCTATCGATCTATCGATCTATCTATCTATCTATCTATCTATCTATCTATCTTTAAGTACATAATATGTACACACACCCACAGATACACATCTATTATCTTTTTGTTGTGGCTGAATTTTGCTATTCAAAAGGCTTTTTAATGACTGCATCGATCGACATGCAGTTTTCGCCAAAAGATTCTTTAAAATATTCTCCAGACCATGACGCCCTTCATTTGTTCAGTTTTTAGACAGTTTTGCTGCCAAAAGCTAAATTTCTTTATTTCGCCGATCGCTTTTTGTAGGCCGACGCTTCTGTCTCTGTGATTTTAGAAAATCGGCCAGGTTTGTTTATTTCAAGTCGTACTTCCGTTCGATACTATCGCGCATTGTCGCGCAATACTGAGCACTACTTTAAGTGTGCGACCTGTATAGATCTAGCCTCATGTTTTCTTTTTTTACTTGGTGCTAAATTCGACTGTGATCCTTTCATTTGATGCCCATCATCGCTTTTTTTTGACTCCTTTGTCTATTATATTTGGAAACACGGAAACACATGTGTCACTTTTCTCTGAAGATTAATCGCTTCATTCTTGTAGAGTGTAGATCTATATATAGTAGGCCAATGACTTTCAGTTGATGTTATTGCACCAATCATCCCTTTCATCGAAAGGGGACCCAGCTAGTATAGTATGTTATGATTATGATACACATCGAGAGACAGAGAGAGAGAGAAGTACAGATAGAGAGAAGTAGGGCTAGATTGACTGAGAGAGAGAGAGAGAGAGAGAGAGAGAGAGAGAGAGAGAGAGAGAGAGAGAAAGAGAGAGAAAGAAAAAAAAAGAGAGAAAGCGAGAGGGAGAGAGAGAGAGAATATAAAAAAGTAACAAACAATACATAAGCAAACGCTGGATCTGAAGCGGAGAGGCTGGGACACAATAAATAACAAAGTTATTGCCCATCAAATATACCAATGTCGAGACACCCATAACTGGTGGTTCAGAGGTTGGACAAAGTGTGATGACGCACGAAGAGAGTCCTAACAAGGTCGGGAGGAAAGAGTGCAGCGCAAGCCTGAATGGCCGCCCCCTCGATCTTTTGACCATACGACAGTCATTTCTTTTGCCTGCCTGCTTCCTGCCTCGCCCCATTGCCCTATATTTCTCCGGTTCCTTGTCGCGGGAGATAAATTCGCAACTTCAGATTCGGGAATCAAGTTAAGGACTGCTCTCAGAAGAACAGGAGATGTCGATTGCTGAGCAATGGTGTGACTGATTGGTTGGGACAAGGAGGGAAAGTGCGCGCATCCCTGGACTGCGGAGATGACAGAAGAGATTCTGCGGGGGCACTGGAGTGTAGTTAGAGACTATGTCCGCTATTGTGGCTCATGCCCTCCCTTATCGTCTTCTACTTTCTCTATCTATGAATTCAGTCACTGGTACAAATGGTTACTGCACACCAGGTTTTTTTTTTCTCCTTTTATTTTTCTCCCGTTTCTTCTTTCACGTTTTGCCTATTTAATTTTTTGTTTTTGCCAGCTTTTTGAATTTTCCGTTTAAGTCGCCCCGTGTCATGCATTCAATGCAGTAGAGTTGAGTGTCTTTAAAAATTCCGCTAACAACTTGAATTTACGAATACTCAAATTTGAGTCTTTACAAAAAAACCAAAACAAAAACAAAACAGCAAAAAATACTTGTATGTAGATCCAGGTATATTTGCCATTGTATCTCAGTTTCCCCAGGGGGGTCAACAAGATGTAATTTATTAATTTAAAAAAAAATGCTGACCGTCTTTGTTCACACTGGGTCATTCCTCAAACTTAACTTAATTTTTGAGTTTTCACGACACTCTTTACGGTATTCACTCTGTCATTTCGGAGGGATGTTGAATTGTACGTCGCTTCTCAAAAATACTTTATTAAGTGCAAAGTGGATTTGATTGTACTGGTACAAAACTTCTTCAATAATCGAGGTTAAGGATTGTCAGGTTGGGTGTTCGAACCAGTTTCACTGACAAGATGTTCGAGCAAAATACACACTCAGCTAAGTGCACATCTGAAGGGCATTGGACTTCAGCAAAATACGGGACATTAGAAACAATAATTTCACATTCTGAAGTAATTTGAAACAGGATTTCTAAGTGGAAGCAGGATTCTCCAACCTTTTAGCAGGAAAAGAGAGATACTGGATAGACTTTCTCACCCTCGAGGGAATCGATCTCGCGTCTTTTGCGTTCTAGGCGAAGGGTCAATAACTAGTGTAGCCTAATGAGACATACTCTGAGATCTGTACAACGTCAACGGAAAAATTTGCCACATTTTTGGGGATTTTTTAAAAAGCTACCTGGTTCAGTCAGCCCGAATTAAACTGTTTTTTCTCTTTTAATTCGGGCTGACTGAACCAGGTCGTAAAAAAAAAAACTACCAAAAAATGCGGCAAATTTCTCCGTTTTTGGGGGGAAGAATGGAACACGACATAGGAGGTTGAAAGTTCCTGAATTACAGAACTTCCTGCCAAAAAAGGGTTTATTTTAACTTTTTGTAGAAATATTGCAAGATCTGTGGATGACTTTTTGTACTTGAAGAAAAGCTGTTGGTTCTACCAAAAGGAGGGTTAGATTGTTTGACCTAGGTCTGTGTCTATTTTTATGAGGTTTCTGAGGACCAAATAGTCCCGTGACCACATCGTCCACAGGTCAGGATAAGACTTTAGAGGAAAAAAAGCATGTTACCAAGAAAGTATTGAGGACTTCTGCTTTCTCTCCATGTAAAACTGTTTTAAATGTGTCACAAATGCATTGCTATAGCTGTTTGTTATAAAAATAGTATTGTTCGATACATTTCAACAAGCTAAACAATATATGGAAATAGAATAAGATAAGATACGATAGGGTAAGGTAAGATAAGATAAGATAAGATAAGATAACTTGAAATTTTATTGTCCCTGTGAGACACTTTCTGCGGCTGTACAGGAATGGTAAAATCACGATTTGTAGATATAGATAGCATTTGAACTGTATATTATTTAAATATTTAAAAATTCAATATGAAGCGAAAAATACGCTGACAACACGTCACATAAGAATCATGCCTCAAACCACATGCATAAATTAATCAAAGATTCTGGAAGCTATATAATAAATATATTCGCATAATATAATAATAATAATATGTTCATAGCAAAGAGGTTATAATATGTGAGGTGTGCTGACAAAATGAGTTACTTGTCGGATTTTAGCCGTATGGAAATTGATACATAAACTTTATGAGCGGTGTTTGTACAACTTGTAAGTCCGAAATAATAAAAGACACGGTAGACTTGAACAAAATAGGATCAATTGAAATTGTATAAATCTGACTCTAGTGTTGATTTTCGGCCTATATCTCCATTCTTGGAGTGCAAGAAGTAACTCATTTTGTCAGCACGCCTCACATATAATGCTGGGCTCGCGGCAGTGACGTCACACGTGTTAGACATTTCGGCCAGCTATCCTCTTAGGCATGCCCCCCCCCACCCCATTCACATGAACATTCTGAGTCCCCACCCTGTTCCCCACGAGCTCTAGTATATTAAACACCTCCCTGCCCCCATATTCTTTCAGTTCAAGCTAGTAGATTTCTTCCATAGACCGCCGAGACGCCTCCACGTGAGTCTCGGAAAGTACTCACTCGTCTGTTGAACTGCACATGTCTTGCAGCTGAGGTACAGCGTCCCAGGGTGGGCACACACAGCCGCGTTCGTTTGCGTGGGGGACATCAATGCCACAACCTCTAGTACTAAATATAACTTCTTTGGTTCCCAAAAATCAGTAGAGATGTGAATAGAGAGCTCATGTAGACATCTACCCTTCGTTCACCTACCTTGACATTGCTGGAGCGGAAGAAGAGAGACTTGGCCTTGGGTAACACAACCTTCCGCAAAATGTTATCGTCCAAATACTCTTTGATCACACCGATGGCCCCAAGAGCCGCTTCCTGGAAAATATAGATTTTTTACGGTTTTTGAATATATTTAAACACTGTTGGTGTTTTATTTGGCCCCATTGAGACAATTGAGATAATTTAGGAGCCAGGCTTTATACCCTCCAGCACGGGCTGAGAAGGATACAACATCCTAGAAGAAAGATCGAGGTAATTCATAATTATTTCTCCCCACTCAAGAATCGAACTTGGGTCTTCTGCGTGCGACGAGGAAGCGCATAGCCCGCGCACCACAGACGCCGATGTTCTCGTATATTATGTTTCACAAGGGGAAACGATGTCAAAAGTCTAAAAACATAAGTGTACTGAACAAACTGAGTTGACAGCTAACACACATACATTCCCAAATTCATAAGTGGCATAAGTAAAAATAACTGTCTGTCTGTCAGTATGTCTGTGTGTCTGTGTGTCTGTGTGTCTGTGTGTCTGTCTGTCTGTCTGTCTGTGTGTCTGTCTGTCTGTCTGTCTGTCTGTCTGTCTGTCTGTCTATCTGTCTGTCTATCTGTCTGTCTGTGTGTGTGTGTATCTGCCTCTCTGTTTTTCTGTATGTCTCTTATCCTGTCTGTCATGCTCATCCATCTATCTATCTATCTATCTATCTATCTATCTATCTATCTATCTATCTATCTATCTATCTATCTATCTATCTATCTATTTGTCTATCTATCTATCTTTCTATCTATCTATCTATCTATCTACCCACCTGAGCCTGTAGGGAGGAAGAGTCCAGCGTGTTGAACACAAAGGGCAAAACTTCTCCTTTGATCTCGTCCAGTGGAGACTTGGACAAGACAATGTCAAGTTTGTTCAGTATATACACAGTGGCCTGCGGATAGGAGTGGATATGTTCATTGTGCATGGACAAGGCAATGTTAACTTTGTTCAGTATATACACAGATGCCTGCAGATATGAACAAGACAATGTTAAGTTTGTTCAGTAATATACACGGTGGCCTGCGGATAGGAGGGGATATACTTGTAGTGTAAATATTGTCTTTTTCTTTTTTTTTATGCAGAATATTATATAACAAAACAACGCAGAAAGCTACTATTAAATCAAATAACAGAAAAGAAAACACAAGTTGATACATAATATAATATGTGAGGCAGCGTGGTGGAATCAGGCTCTCGTTATTTTTTTGGGCATATTGAGTCATTGGTATCATCTTAAAGCTTGTTCATTTGTCTTGCTTTCAATGAAAAAATTACCCATCCATCTTCAATAGAAATAGAGATATTTTGGATTAAAGGAGGAGGGGGTCACCTGATTTAAGAGGTAAAATTAGCGAGAAAATGGCTGCAAAAGCTTGGTAAATTCCAAAGCTGAATAATCCATGGAAACTGTTGATTTATATTTTTGTGCCTTTAATCAACATTTTCGGTGAAATCCTCAAAGGAATGTGTTTGTAAATGGACATAAAAGGTGTTGAGCCGAAAAACAATAATTTGATAAAAATTGCTATGCAGAGAGAAAACTGCTGTTTTCTTCGATTTCATTATTTTGACGAGAGCCTGATTCCACCACGCTGCCTCACATATCATTCTTCTTGAAGAGAGATTAATTTTGAAACATATCGTTTTTGTTGCAGTTTCACAACCTGTGGTATTGGTTGCATGTGCTCGAGAAATATTTTCTCGAATTCAAGTTTTATGTGTTGATTAAAAAAAAGAAAGATAAGATACAACTTTATTCTCCAGATCCTGGCACAATGGTTTGGTGTTTCACCACATACACACATACATACAACCCCCCCCCCCCCCACACACACACATACACACACAAACATGCACACACACGCAGGCTTACAGACACATACATAAAATGAACAGTAATAAAATCAATAATAATGTAAAGCTAGATACATGCTCAGCAGAAAGAAAAGATACATAACGTAAGTGCAGTTGTTCAAAACATGAAACCTTTTTTTTCTCTCTCCTGAAAAGTTTTGTTTCTTAGAGACAGAACTTTTGAACAGGTTGTCGATGAATCTGTTTTTCTATGACATGCAGAAGCAGCACCCAACATTTTAAAAAAAATGACGTCACAAACTGAAACAGCCGCACACCTCCCTCTTTTCCCCGGAGCCGTGTTTTTGAGCTGGGCGTCACCTGTGTCTTGATCATGGCATGGACATATTATTATTATTTCACTGACCACCCATCAAAGAGCTTTTGACATCCACATCGGTTGATTATATTTTGGTCGCTTTTAAGGACAAGCGGGCTAACCCAGATTTCGTGGGTTTCCAGAAATCTTGACGTACACCTAAAATGGGTATTGTGCTACCTATATTACAAGAAGTTTGGTTTCGTTGGTGTGTATATTTGTTTGGTTATAGAGAAAACTCTTCTAGTCTTTTAAAGAAACTGAACAAGGGGCAAAAACTTTACCTTCGATTTTCTCAAAACAACATTTTTTCGGGATAGCCCCCTTGTAATTAAAAAACCCCTACAATTTAGGAAGCAGGACGTACTAGCTAGTCGACTGCCCACCAGCGTTGAGCGTTCATGACAACCACAGAGCAATGGTGTACTCTAAATATGTAACTGGTTTGTGGGCACATTTTCAACAGACGAAATAATAAGAAAGGAGGCATGCCGATTACTCCTTTTGGGTGCTTCTAAACGAACAACCCACTCTGGTTAATTAATATATGCCGATAAAAGAAACAAACGTTAGTCCACAGTACTTTTGTACTGTCAGAAATGTAGTTTTCTTCAGATTTTTTTAATGAAGACGCGCAGGTCGGTCTTCGGAAACGGTTTTATAACAAAATGAAAGAGTTGTCCTATTTCTTCTAGTGATACAATAACAGAAAAACACTATCATAATATCGACAACAAAACCACAACACCCCCACCCCCAACACAACCCCCCCCCCCCCAACAAAACCCCAACAGATAAACATGCCACCATAACCACCACCCCACCCCCCCAAAAAAATAAAAAAATAACAAAAACAAAACATCCCCCCCAAGAAAAACCCCTCAACAACCCAACAACAAACAAAGAAATCCCCCTATAACACTCCCCACCTTTTCCAAATAATAACAACAACAACAACAACAACAACAACAAAAAAAAACCCACCAGAAAACGCCCCAAAGACTACCAAAGTCTGCTATCACTACCTGTACTGGCTTGGTGTTGCCGAGAATAGCGCGGAACTCGGGCATGATGATCTCCATGTAGTCAGCGCGTGTGGCGTAGTCGATGATGGTGATGAGGGTGGGTAAGGCAAAGATGATGGCGTCCGGGCATTTGCACTCGCTCAGCAAGTCAGGGAGGACGTACAGGTACAGGATTTTCTGAGGGAGAAGGAGGAGGAGTTATGGTTTATAGTTTTAGTAGAGGTTTTACGGCGCTCGCAACTGCATAAAGTCATATGAGCGCCAGAAGCTTAGAGGCGTTATAAGAGAGTAACAACCATAAAAAAGAAGAAGGGGAGATAAGGACGATATATGTTTGATAGGAAAAGAGAAGCAAACCACTCCAGAGCACCCGTCAACCACCCACGAGGAGGAACGAGGTGGGAGGTTGGCGCGTGCTCCTGTGTGGTTTGTGCCTTCTTTCCTATCAAACAAAATATTATAGTATCGTTCTTATCTCTCCTCAGCCCTAGGCCGAAGGGCTAGAACCCAGATGGCCGCTGGATCGGAAAAGTAAAAGTATCTCTCCTCTTTCTTTTTTGTGTTTGTTACTCTCTTGTGGCACATCTAATCTTCGTACTTATATGACTTACTTGTGTTGCAAGTGCCGTAAAACAAACGCTTACTAAAGATAGAAAGATAGACAGACAGATAGACAGATAGATAGAAAGATAGATAGACAGAAAGATATATATATATATATATATATATATATATATATATATATATATATATATATATATATATATATATATATAGATAGATAGATAGATAGATAGATAGATAGATAGATAGATAGATAGATAGATAGAAAGATAGATAGATAGATAGATAGATAGATAGATAGATAGATAGATAGATAGATAGATAGATAGATAGATAGATAGATGATAGATAGATAGATAGATTAATAGAGAACGACAGGCTGATGTCTATTCGACTAAAATAAATTCTGATTTTTAACTTAACTTCCCATTCATCGAGAGACCGTCAGCGAAATATGAACTTTTGCTTAGATAGGAGAGAGGTACCATGGTCGTTATGTGATTCGAGTTTGAACTAACAAAAGCTTAAGTTGTTCACCTTACTAGTGCAAGTCTTTGCACATCACAAATAGATCTCGTATAATCTCCTACCCTCCCGGTCCAAAAAACCCCAAACAAAACCAGAATCAAATTCAAAATGTAACGATGAAAAAAAAAGAGATAATGATACGCGTTTTAGATGACCTCTCCATTATTAACATAGTCGTTCACTTTATGGTTGAGAAAACGTAAAAATTGAAGACTCACTCTTCCTAATTGAGAGCCATTTCTCATCATGTGATTATAATTACAAACCGATGATCCAGTCAATCAATAAACTAACTCACTCAGAGACGGCGTAAAAAGAAACAAACGAAGTCGACCTCAAGACCGATGTACTTGATTTTTTTCTACTACGAAAAAGCGAAGGAAGAACTTAAATCAGGTACATAAAAAAAAGATAAGAATTATTGCTTACAACCATTTCGTTCCCTGGTGAAACATACAGACTTCAGCAAAAGTTAAGGACCACTTTGACAGGCAGTCCTAATTTTTAAAAATATCCCAAAAAGAGGCAGCAAGGCATGTTAAAAATTTTTTGCTCTGAAAGTGTTAATGGGTTACCAACGCGTACTGCAAAGCCTCATAAAGGACCAAAACCTCCACGTGCAGCACGGAAATCCTTGGGGAGTTTTAGCCAAATTTGCTGTTTTTTATCCACTTGTGTGCGACACCAAGGACTTTCCTCAATTAAAATTTCTAGTGCAGGTCATAAACGGACGTACGGTCTCGAACTGCGCTCACTTTGGTGGCAATATAAGCCACCGTTTCCGCAAAATCCGGTATCGCATCTACAAAATACCAAGACGAAAGCTGAGAGACTTTGATCATGCCAGAGCTATGGCATGGCTGGAGGATGGAGTTGGAGCCCGAGAAGTTGCCAGAAGGCTCGCAGTGTCATAATCTGTCATTGTCCGCCTGAGGCAGCACCATCACGCCACTGGGTCAGTCCAAAAACGCCCACGTGCAGGTTGTCCCAAGAAGACCACTCAGAGTGTTTGCAAGTGGTCCCTAACTTTTGTTGAAGTCTGTATCACTAAATTAAATGTTAACAGCAAGCCGTGACCAAAAAAACCCCCAACAATGTATCATCAGGTTCATCGTGACAAACCCATAGATTTGTATAACAATACCTAAGTCGCACTGTGACGCAAGTTCGCTTCACAATGGTGTGCACCATGATCTGGCTCAAAATTACGTCAACGTAGAAAAGCTGCCACTATAGTGCGGTCATACATTCGTGGTGCAACTTATCCTCAAACATCTCTTTAACGGGGAAATCAATGTCATCTGTACTTTGCATAGCAGTTTGTATCGATTTGCCTTAACTAAATCTTATTTTTCCAGAACTATTGGGGTTAGATTAAAAAACCTTTCTACATAAATTTATAGAAAATCCTTGAAATCTCTGTCACACGTAAAATGGTATTGTTCACAGCACTTCCCGCTTCTTACACACATTTTGATTACGCATATGGCCTACGTCACAGCTCATCAATGATTTTTTTTTCTTGCAAAACTTGTTACAAGAAATTATTGTTATAGTGAACACATTTTTGCACTAATGGCTATAAAAAATGCGTTCAAAAGGCATAATGTCCCGATTAGAAAAACCTGACGGACTTGCTATTAAAAGCACTATTGCCCCAGCTGTAAACATTAAAAAATCTGTAGAAACCACCTACTTGGATATTTTTATTGGTATTTATTAAGGAATTTTCTAGAATACAGCTTGCAGGTGTTTACAAAATGTTGATCTGTTAAGACACATTGATACAAGTCACTGTGCAAAAATTGTAGACCCTATGTTCGATAGCTGAGGAGATATTTGAAAATAAGTCGCACCACGAATTTTTGATCGCACTATAGTAGTGAAATTAGTGCTTGCCTTGCATTGAGTCCCCATGACGAGCACGTTTCTCAATGAGGTTTTTGTAAAGTACAAAGAGCTGCGGTAAAGACAGTGTACCGTCTAGAATACACTAAAGCAAGTCTATGAACGAACTGCCTTATTTTAGTTTCATGATCCCTTGACAAATATTTTGGTTTATTATTATTTACACCTCCTTCTATAAAAACGTTTTTCATTCAAGTACTTCGGCTCTGTCTACCATCCAACTTGACATACAGGTAGAAAGAGATACTGGATAAAAAAGAAATCCCGACAAGGGAATTAAACTCAAGTAATTTGCGTTTCACAGTAAAGAACCTAACTATTTATCCTCGGACGCTGGTACTTGTTGACCTACCCGGACTATCCTTAGAATTATCTGAAAGACTGCAATTAGTACATAGTTGACTTCTCCCATATCTCCTCGATATCCGTTCCTATCTAATGAAAGAACGGTAGATTTATGACTTCGTCTTCTCAGGCCAGCAAAAGAGAAACCAATAATTATGTGATTAAGTTCTCAAGCTCTGATCAGCTTCATTTACCCTCTTCACCCAATGAAAAAAAAGTCACATACCCGGGATGTGATGTTATGTATCCGATACCAGATCGATCGAGAAGTTTCTATCGCAAATTGGTTCCTGTCATAGTTGCTGTTTGAGTGGCAACTATATAAGAGGCTGACTGTGGTTAATTCGTAAGGACCAGTTTATAGAAGACAAGTTTTTGAACCCGAATGATCTAATTTCGATTTTAAGATAATATTATTTTGGAGTTTCATAATTCATGATATCCTGTGTACATACACACACATAAACACACAAACATACACACACACATACACACACACACACACACACACGCGCACACACACACATACTTACGCACACACACACATGTACACAAACAGGAACAGACACAAACACATACAGAGAGAGGGACAGACTGACACAGGGACCCAGAGGAGGACAAGGAAAGATAGATCTGATATATATCTATATCTATATCTATCTATCTATCTATCTATCTATCTATCTATCTATCTATCTATCTATCTAT
>NW_004797505.1:862883-865246 GCF_000002075.1 Aplysia californica
GAGAGAGAGAGAGAGAGAGAGAGAGAGAGAGAGGGATAGAGAGAAGAAAAAAGGCAGGCGTCAGGGGAGCGATGAGCAGACACGGGTCATTTTCCACCATCAAATCTTGGAGAACACACTGAACGCTCTTCCGTGAACTGAACCAAGAGAGAGGATCTCGCAATGAGCTCAAAACAAATTGCTCTCTGATCTCGCCTGTGACGCAAACAAAACCAGCCATGCGGAGTAGGCTGGGACATGTTTGTTTGCGTGTTTGTTTACTGAGGTCAGAGAACAAGGAGAATTATTTGTGGCGCGCACTTTGATTTCACTCATCGGTGTCGATCCGATGCTGTTTCTGCCACACAGAGCTCAACATGTCCGTGTCATGACTCATGTGTCGAGAGCGTGATCACTAACGCAGAATTATTCGCTGTTGGAAACAGTTCGCTACCTAAAAATTACAAAGTTCTGTCTGACATATTTGGCTGTTTTGAGTTACCAAGATCATAGATCAAAAACCAGATTAATGTCTCTCTTCTCTATACTTTACTTTACTTTACTTTTCCGATCCAGCGGCCATTTGGGTTCTAGCCCTTCGGTCTGTTGATATGGCAAAGAATTGACAGGTTTTAATCAGCTGTGCTTTGTCGCTTCTCTATCAAAATCGTAACATTATTCGAAGTCACCATCAAGATATTCAAAACATTGCATTCGAAAAAGCTTGACATGATGTGAAACTCAAAATTGTTGACGTCAAATTTCTCAAAACTAGGTACTGGGCAGATAGAACTTTGTAATTCTGAGGTAGTGAGTTCTTGTTTTTAACAGTAAACGTCCCCCCCCCCACCCATTTCCAGCACTCACCCTCGATACAACATACATAACATTAATGGGTGGTTGGCGGCATGACGCCGACTAGTATTGCGGAGCGTCCAAATCAGATTCAAAGAATGCGAACAGGAATTGATTTAAAAACTCATCAACATAACTCTGTTTCCTAATGTTTGGCGAGGGTTCCAGTTGGGCTTGCTCCTTCTTTCCTGTCAATCATATTTCGTTCTTATCTCTCCTACTTTTTTGTGTGTTGCTCTGTAGTAACAGCTAATCTTCAGCACTATTGTGTTGCAAGAGCCTTGAAACAATTGCTAAAACTAAACTTTCTCTATTCGTGCAAAATCCGTCAAACACACCTGGTTTAACTTAACCGCAAGGTTAAACTTGTTTGACTCCCCCCCCCCCCCCTCAGGGCAGTGCTCCTGACTGAAGTGTCTTTAGGCCATTCCCAAAGGGGGGATATTACCATGTTCTTTTTCATGGTAAAATTGTGAATGGGCTGATAACCAATGTCATGCTCATACTGCGCCTGAACAACATAGAGGGAACTGCTACTTTTTCTTTCCTCCTCCTTACTATCGTCATTTTCCTCTACTTCTTTTCTATGTTTGTCACTCTCTTCTGAACTGTTATTTCCGTGGTGCTTGATAGTCGAAGCAGACTTTGTGTTGTTGAGGCAAGAGAGGTGAGCAGAGAAAACCTCAATCCCCGTGAGAACTTCTCTTTCGACATCCACCCCTGGGCTCTCATATAACCTTAAATACAGTTGCGAGCGCCGTAAAACCTCTACTAAAACTTGTTTGTTCACTTTCTGTGTGCGGGGAACAGTACACAGACAACCTGCCAGAGAGCGGGTGGTCAGAGGGAAGCTCTGGTAGGTCCTACGTCTTTACTTTCCCTCTGTTCTTTCTGGTATGGTATGGTTTGGGTTTTTTTGAGGGGCGGGACCTCCTAGTTTAACGTCTGTCTCCAATACGACCGAGCCAAGTGGGAAGTTCGTGTAAAGTGCCTTTCCCAAGGACACAACGTCGGACTGAGCTGAGGCTCGAACCCCCGAACCCACAATCTCACGATTACGAGTCCGGTAGCCTAACCATTAGGCTACCGACTCTGTTGTTTCTGTCTATCTTACTTTTTCACGACATTAAAAGACAATTATTGTGTAGGTGTGCTTCTTTTTTTATAACTGAAATAAACAAATGAACAAACAAACAAACAATGAAACAAACAAACAAACAATGAAACAAAAAAACATTCAAACAAACAAATAAGCAAGCAAGCAAGCAAACACACAAACAAACAAACAAAAAATTTACCAGAGAAAAGAGTTGCGCCGTGGGTCGATAGCGGACGTCTTTATTGATCATCTTCTCCACTGGTTCTACCAACTGCAGCGGCATTTTGTGAGCAACTATGCCGAACGCGTCATGCATCTGAGGGGCAATCAGACAATCACTTAATTAAATTAGTCAATCATTCAATCAATCACAAAAAATCATCATCATCATCATCATCATCATCATCATCATCATCATCATCATCATCAT
>NW_004797505.1:867646-868988 GCF_000002075.1 Aplysia californica
ATAGATAGATAGATAGACAGATAGATAGATATATATATAGATAGACAGATAGATAGATAGATATATAGATAGACAGATAGATAGATTGGGGCAAATGGGTCTCCGACACATAAAGAGAAAGAAGCAAGCCTGCAACATGTTCCACTAATGTCGTGTGCACTCACCACATTAACCCTCGCGGTCGACTCTACTTTGTCATTCTAGGAACCTTCATGATACTCCCATCTTCTCTCGACCAATCAAAAAGTCATAAAATCCGAGGCTGACATTTCCTTTGCGCCACCAGCTAACAACCGTATCAAAAACCCACTCGGTGGTGAACGCCCACGCAGCAATAAAAACACCCACAAAATCTCCTTATTGCTCTAGGTTTCGTCATCAAGTTGTGGCAAACGAGTCTAGAGGTTGGATTTCCTCACCAAAGATCAGAAGGTAATATTACTCTGGAATCTGCCGAAGCAAAGCCGCTTTAGCATTATCTTGGTTAAATGGTTATGCCTTGGAAATGAGCCTTTGCGTTTCCCCTTGCTAATCAAAATATTGTTGGGACCTGCATAAACAGACCGACATCTGAGAAGTCGTAGCTGCTGCTGCTGCCTTGTCGAAATCGGGTGGGGGTGCGTTGTCAGGTGGGGCGGGCGAGGGTGTGGGTGGAGGGGTGTGGGGGAGAGGGTGGGAAAACCCATACGTCTGTTACGCTAATTTTTATTCTCTATTCACGTTTATTCATAGAAACAAATAAAGTAACAGCTTCTCTTGCAAGCCAAATGAAGGGTAGCTGTCTGAAGATGGCTCAGCGCAATAAAGGCGCTCAGATTGGGCGACTGAGCTATCCTCAAAGCAATTTCCTTGCATGTCTTGATAGCGAGGACGCTCAATGTGGCATCATCTCCCCCCTTCGGCAACGCTCCCAGATTTGGCAAGAGTGCCAAAATTGCGTAAAGCTCTCGTGCTTTTGGCTGGTAATGTCTTCTCCCCTCTGGCTGTTTTTCTTTTTTTAATATGTCGGGTTATCGAAGGCTGGGATCGCAACGGACTCCGCGTTCAGGCCTTGATTGGCTTTCAGAATGAGTTCCAGGGGGATAAACTAGTGGAGCAGCGTCTAAATGGATTATCAAATGAATCGATGGCGCGGTAAAAGATTCTCAGGAGCTGCCCATTTTCTTTCGATACGTTTTTTCTTCATCTCTCTTTTCTTCAGCTCAAATTTTCTCTTCTGGGACAGGGAAATGTGCTCATCTTTCTCGCTCTCCTCCCTTTTCTCTCTCTCTCTCTCTCTCTCTCTCTCTCTCTCTCTCTCTCTCTCTCTCTCTCTCTACCCAATTCTCTTTTACTCTTTGGT
>NW_004797505.1:871290-880221 GCF_000002075.1 Aplysia californica
GTGAAGAGAGAGAGAGAGAGAGAGAGAGAGAGAGAGAGAGAGAGAGAGAGAGAGAGAGAGAGAGAGAGAGAGAGTTCTGTCTGGACCCGATGCATCAAACATCGAAACACGCGAAAGCAGTCCCAATGCAAACGTTGATTCAGAGTGTAGGCAAATATCTGCTTACGCCTTCTGACCTAATTCGGAAGTTTCTGACCTTGACATTGATATGGCCTAAACGAGGCCGTTGTCTTGGCGATTCCTGGATAAAAATAAAAACGTTAACATCTTTTTTGTTGGTTTTATATTTTGTTTTGTTTTTTGGGCATAGCTTGAAGCAGCGCTTCGTTGATGTGATGCACGAACCTGCACAGCCATCGTAGCATAAAGAAAATGGGGGAACAATGCAGTTCGGGGAAAAATGCATAACAACGTTCACTAGACCTATATCTACTAGATCTACGTATTGATGATGGCAATGACAAATAATGAACGGTCAGAAAAATATAGTCTAAGTCACATTTTGCAGAGAAATAGAGTTTTTATGAAGGCGACAGATGCTTGCACGCACTGTATGTTTCCCGGGAGACCGAGAATGTTTTTGGGAGGTTTATGGCCTGCTAGAGTAATAAAAAAGTAAAGTTGTCCCTGGATCCAATCCGTACATTGGGGATTGCCTTGTTAATGAGACAACTTCCCGGGCCTTCAGCATATTGTGGTAGGGTGGCCAGTTCCTTTCCATGCAGCCTTTACTTCCCCAACTCGAAGTTAGGTACCCGTAACTGCTTGGTTGGCAGGAGGGGGAAAATATTTTTTTTAAAATCCGTGTCCGAACCTAAGCTCGAACTCGGACTTTCTGCTTTGGAGATGAGCGCACTAACCGCTCCGCCACCGCACCCTCGCTAGAGTAATGCTGGGTGTAAATCGAATAAAACATGCTGCAGAGCGTGGGTAGGCGCTATATAAATGCAATTTTACCACTATTATTTCATCTCGAGAAGAATAAAACCGACCTGTTTGTAACTATGTTATTTTTTACAGCCGGCCTTCTCAGATTGCTACCTGAAGGTCGTTTTTTGTTATTCTTTTACGACCGTGGACTGTTAAAAGATGCGGCTCTTTTTGCAGGGGAAATAACACCACTATTCCCCAGAGAAAAATCAATGGCTCTTGAATGGTAGCAGAGAGTCCCATTGGGGTGTAACACACCACGATGATAAAGACTCACCAGGAGTACTGATTTGTGCCCTCATTTCCGAGGTATCAGGAACAGATTTCTTCCCGTCTCCACCAAGATAAACTTATATTTTTGGTAGTGCTGTGAGCGGCTGTGACATTTTGAGCTACCAAAACATCAACGACGCTTCGAAGCCTGAGGTTATTATTCGTGCTATTCGAAGATCGTATGTGAATGGTGTTTTTTTGTTGTTGAATATTTGTTTTGTTTTGTTAAATTTAGTTTTTTGTTTGGTTTTGTATTGTTTATTATCATTATTATCATTATTATTATTATTATTATTATTATTATTATTATTTTACTACAAACCGTAAATTATGAGAAGTCTATCGCAACATTCGCTATCCAAAATTCACTATTTTCTGCGCTGTCCATTGGGTGTGCAATGTCACTTAGGCTATTTAGTACCATACGATGACGTCACATCACCACTCATAACGTTTCGAATAACTGTGAATAGAGCAAAAATCACGAATGTCGAATAGTTAGGTCGAAATGGTAGAATTATTATGTGACCACGGTTGTTCACAGTATTGGTAGGTTTCACTGAAGGCTCACAGTCATTATTATGACAGAGATACTCTCTGGCAAAACACCGAAAAATCAAAGCCCCTGAGCGAAGATCAAACAACAATACGGCTATAAAACCCAAGACGGAATAAGACACTACGCGGACTTGACGTAGAGAACGGTGCTACCGTCTTATGACAGAAAAACGTATATGCCAAAAATGAACTTTTATAAAAGAGGACCCCCCCCCCTCCCACAAACATTTTTATGTGTTTTAACTTAACTAAAATTTGATCGATTTGGTTATTTTATGTTAATATTCGTTGGCCGGTGTAGCTTTTGTCTGATTTGCTGAGATATGCAGTAAATTATCATGAAGTAATTGATTAAAATTTCTTTTCTCTTAACAATATCGGAATGTAATTAGGTCACAGCGCATATTTTTAAAAGCTCAAAACTTCCTTGCTTTTAATTGCACTGTCGTAAACCCAAGAAAGAAAGACGCGTCATGAAAAGGGGTTTGTCCTCTGTACAAAAACGCTACTTGACCTAATTACGAATATACGTTGTTTTGTCATAAGACGACAGGGTGGGGCTTGTGTGATCTGAGATGACGCACGATTTCTTTGACTTTGCTGACTTTGGCCATCTCTGTCTCCCTCTCTTTCCCATCTTTCACCCCCCCCTCTCTCTCTCTCTCTCTCTCTCTCTCTCTCTCTCTCTTTCTCTCTTACGCACACATCTTTTTCACCCCCCCTCTCTCTCTCCCCCACTTTCTTTCTTTCCCTCTGTTGGTGGTTGGCAGCTGCCCTGGGGTGGTTTGCTCCTTCTTTTCGATCAATATATCTATTGTCATTATCTTTCCTTCCTATTTTCTTTGTACGTTACTCTCTAGTAATATTTCTAAGCTTCGCACTTATGATATGACCTATTTGAGTTGCAAGTGCCGTAAAACTCTCACTTAAACTCTCTGTCTGTCTGTGTGTATGTCTGTCTGTCTGTCTGTATGTCTGTCTCTCTCTGTCTGTCTCTCTTTTCCTCGCCCTCTGTCTGTCTGTCTGTCTCCCCCCTCTCCCCGCCTCCCCTCCTCTGTCTTCTTTCCTCTGCACGTCTCTCCCTTCTACATCACTGTTTCTCCTCTTTCTCTCTTCTCTCTCCTTCTCTCTTGCACTCAATCCTCATCTGTCCTTGTTTGTTTTCCTCTTGTGTCTCTTCTTTTATCTACCCCACCCTCCTTACTTCTCTCGGTCTTTCCTCCTCCTCCACCCCCCCTCTCTCTCTTTCTCTCCACTTCCCTTCTGCCCAAGGCGTTCATCACGGAGATCAAACGTGAATAGAGGAGCTCACTCCACTGACAAACAACACACTTTTGGGTGGCTGCTGGGGTAAAAACAAAACAAAACAAAACAAAAAACAACCAAAACAGAAAAAAGGAGAGGAAAAGACAAAGGACATTTTTTGGTACTCTATCAGACGCAAAAGTCATCAATAATAAATGACTTCAGAAGCAGAAACAGCTTCACACCATTAGGAAATCAAATTGATTTCTGTCTTTCAACTTAAAACCGGTATTAAAACTAACACCTGATGTCGGAAAAGAACGCGTTGTAAGTCAACTTTTTCTGTTAGTCTCCTACAAACCCAACCCAGTAAGACGTAAATAGATTCCTCCAGAGTCAAAGACGGGACCACGCTCTCTCAAGTCGTGCCCGGGCTTTTTATTTAGCTGGTCCGGATCACTGAGCGACAGCTCGGTCCGAATGACGAATTCTTGCTTTTTTACTTTAACCCTATCCGTACGCCCTGGGGTCATTTTGTACCCTCGGGTGGTATCTTTCACATTTTAGAATACTTCTTGTTCGAGGATCTCTTTGAAACTTTCAGTAATTCTCAAAAAATCATTTTGACAGACTGCTATGCTGAGTGTGTGGATCGGATTAACGAGTAAATTTCCTCTTTGGAAAGTGGTGGCACAGAGTTCCCCATATCGTATTGATACGATAGTAAAACACGACGTACGGATAGGGTTAAATACTTCACGTGGGGTCGGCGGCCTAGGGGTTAGGCTACCGGACCCGTAGTTGTAAGATTGCAGGTTCGAGGGTTCTAGCCTCAGCTCGGTCCGACGTTGTATTGTTGGGAAAGGTACTTTACACGAATTTCCCATTTAGTTCAGTCCTTTTGGAGATGGATGTTGAACTTGATGTCCCGATTTTTGAATTGGCCTAATATCTAATGGTGTTGACATGAGTGATAAACCTATGCCATTTAATTTCCCTTAATTTAATTTTTGTTTTGTTTTGTTTTGGTAGAGGTTTTACGGCGCTCGCGACTGCATTAGAAGGTCATATGAGCGCCAAGGGGTGGATGTTAACAGAGAAGTCCTTACAGGGAATCAGGCTTACTCTGCTCACCTCTCTAGCTTCAACAGCACAAAGTCTGCTTCGACTATCAAGGCACCCCGGAAATAGCTGGTCACAAGAGTGTGACAAACTTACAAAAGAAGTAGAGGAAAGATGGCGATAGTAAGGATTGGGAAAGAAAAAGCAGTAGTTCCCTGTTGCAATTCAGGCACAGTTATGAGCATGACATTCATTTACAATTCGAATGTGCATAAGAACATGGTTAATGTCCTTCCTTTGAGAATAGCCTTGGATACTTCAGTCAGCAGCACCGCCCCGGGAGGTTAATTTCATTTCATAGCACACACTTAGATAATATTTACAGGTTGGACTGTTTCAGCCCTGCTTGTCAGCGCGGACATAACGTCACTGGTTCACAACTGAATAAACTCGATACCCCCCCCTCCCCCCCCCCATTACCACTGTCAAACTGTTTTTCCTTCATGTCCATTCCACCCCCTCCAGCTAAAAAAACCAAAAAACTCCCCCCCCCCCCCAATACAAAACAAACAAAAATTTTCAGTTTAGTATCGAATTTATGTCTTCCCTCCGGTATCGAATTCTCGTCTTCCCAAAAGACAGTTGAACAGAGGGCAAAAATCAGTATCGTGAAAATCCACCTCTTCTTACGTAACAGAAATGATGGCGTACACATTGTGCTCCACCAACAGTGGAGTTTAGCCCCCCCCCCTAACCTCCTCCCTAAGGTAGAACACCAGATTATATAAATCCCCTGACCCCTGAAAGTGTAGGTTAGTTTGAAAAAATCGACCGACAAGTAGACTAATGATGATAGTAGTAATCTTAATCTTAGTTTCATAGATTCAACCAAAGATAGTACATAAGATTGTTCACTCAGCCAAAAAAGTGTCCGTGGAAGTCCGTGCATTGCTTTAGGTGGCACTGTACTCTTTGTTTTGAAGCTCTTTTTCGTTTCTCCAAAAGAAGAATAGAAACAGCACAGTTTGTTACTTTCACCTTCATTGTTTTTCACACGTGTAGGGTAACTCTCTTCGCAAAGTCCGCGCTTTTTCCGAAGAGGGCTCCCCCGAATTTTGAGGACTTTTTTTTAATTGGCTCAAAATGAGAAGTGAACTATTTTGTTATACACCATCTTTGATTCAACGCTTCTTTCCACACTTTAAGTTTATTTATCGAGAAGCAGAGGCTCCGAATTTAGCGTTTATCTAAGAAAGAATCAAGCCAAACGGGCGGAGACCCTTGAGAAGTCCCTAACACAATCATAATTTTTGAGCAGCCCATTGGGGATTCGAACGAGAGTCCTCCGCATCACAGTTCAAATTGACATCCACTGAGCTAACGGTATGTGCTAAATATCAACCATAGAGATAAGCGACACATGGCGATTGCTGGAAAAGCCATTCGGAGATCTCACAGGAAGAAGTGCTCGGCTCAGCTTTCAAGATGGCGGTCAATCTGCCACGGCTATTGCTGGATACTGATAACTTGATACTATTTTCAGACTTCCGGCCATAAACAAATCCACCTACGTGTTGAAAAGCCAGTTGAAAATAGAATCGGACCTTATAAAACATCATCAGAATCAGCAGCATCGACAGCTCCTAGCAACAATTGCGACAACAGATGTAAAACGATTTAGAAATAAAAACAGATGAAGTAATAAAATTCGATACAACAAAACTATCGTCAGTTGTTCACCCTGTTCATAATTTCCTCCCCTTGGCCACACCCAGAACCAAAGGGGCGATAACACACGCATGTCAAGGGGCCCACTTACTGTGGGCAAGAAGAGTTATTGCTCTTATCGTTTCCGAAAAGGCTGGGCGAATTGGCCGCGTATACAACACTCGGCTGATGACGGACCCTATATTGATGGGATGATGGCTTTCGAACAAAATCACGCTTGATACCGTTTTACTGCCTTCGGATGAGATCCGAGGTAACCGATCAATATTATTGCGGGGAAGTTTATTCAAAATTCGAATCTTTATGGACAGATCACGCTTTAAAATAACTTAGATCATTATTATGTTTTCTGATCTTGAGCCAATGATTGCTACTCGCTGATCTGTAAATTTTGTTATTCACGATTCTGATGACAGAAACTTGACACTCCTTAAACTTAATCTTTGTGATCTATCACCCCTGTGGCGTGGGTGAGAGGAGAGACATTCGGCTTGTCGAAGGTATACAGTTGTATTTTTGAAATCTCTGCAGCCAAACATTTTTATGTCATTACGTTTGGTAGAGCTTGAAAAATTAAGATTCAAGGGGGGAAGGAGGGGGGGGGGGGGGGGGGGGCTTTCGTCGAATTTGCCAATTTTGGTTAATGTTTTGCTAGTTTCATTCTGTCTGTCAATACTGAAAATGTTTTCATTAAAAAGGACCATATACATAAACTGGTGACTCTTTTGAAAGTGGTGTAAAAAGAATACGCCGTGGAGTAAAGGCAATTGTCCACAATGGTTTTCACTTGACTACTGCCCCCTCCTCCTATTTCTGTTGTATTCATATGCGTTAATAAGGAAAGGTATTTTCAAACTTTGCATTTGATCGAAACATTTTTTTGATGATGTGTCTGTAAATGTTGACAAGCGTACTACTCTAGTCGTTTAACGTTGTGAGCTGTTCTCTGAGAATTTGGTGGCACATAAAAAGGAAAAGGGAAGTGAATGCAAAGAGCTTTTCCACATGGCTGTAGTCATCATTCTGGAAAGCAGAAATAACCACAATAGCGTTGGAAGACGTGTGCAATGACGATTTCAAACACTTAAACAGACAAACTAACGAGCCTGTAAGCGACTAACCTGTCAAACTTTCAGAAAAAAAGGAAACGGGGGGAAAGAGGGGGAGGGGGGGGGGGGGGCTCGTGACCTAGAGGTAAAGGTGTTCACCCCACATTCAAAGGTTCCGGGTTCGAATCCGGGTAGCGACCGAAAGTTTTTTCCCCCTAAAATTATCTCCTTTCACCCCCTTTCGTGCTCTCTAGCAATGTTCTGTCGTCTGCTTTCGTCTTCACTTTCTGCCCTTACCCCCTCACCTCCTTTGCCTCATCCTCTGGGCTTCTGACTCTTTCTGCAGCCTTTCTACTGCTACTCCTTAACACCTTCTTACTGCTGTTTTTCAACCATACCCTTGATCTTCTGGTAGGGAAGATCTACACCTACGAGTAGCTTTCTTGGACAAGGGTGAAAATCTCGGAGGCCCAGAGTGCAAGTTGCGCACGTTAAAGATCCCTTGGCGGACTAAAATCGATAAGAGTAGGCTTCGGTCGCCACCCGGGAAAAATTCAAAATTTCCTTCCAACTGAAAATGTTCAATGTGTCCCGCGCGCTCATGCCCTTATGCAGTTGGGAGCGCCGTTAAACGTTTACCAAAAAAATGCAAAAGAAGTAAACAAACACAGGAAAACACAAAACTCAACTGAACTTCTCTAATTCTTCCGAGTGAGCTCTACTCCCGGCCCAAACACATAGAGAAAAACACGTTTCATTTTATCCAGTGCCAGATCTGCGACAGAAATCGGCGATTATGGTTCTCTATTCATTCCTTTGCTCGGATGCTCTTAACAAAGCTACGTTTCTCTGATCTTCCCTGTTACCCGTTTGTTTAGGTTCCCAAAGTAGGTTGCCCTAGGCCAGCCCCTGTTCCGTTTGCCTTTAATTTTGTGAGTGAGAGCTAGATGTTTAAAACCTTTACGTCGCTCCCTGATTGTTTTTAACATTGAGCGTCCCACGTGGGCATCATCGAGCGCTACCTAATTTGATTTCTTTTCCTTTCACAATATTCTCAGCAGTCTCATAAGAAACTACATATCTGTAGCTTCTCTTTTATTTTCATTGTCTTTAGTGATTGCCCAGCATTCACAGCCATATAGAAGGGTTGACCATCCATAGCATTTCAGAACTTTCATTTAGGTAGTTATTGAGATGTTTTCTTTTTTCAGGATTAGGCTAATTTTATTGAAACTAGCCTTAGCTATTGCAATTCTCCGTTTTATTTCTGTGGAACATTTGGCATCACCCACATACAAAAGAAAACAAAACTTCTCACAACACGCCCCCCCCCTAAAAAAATAAAATAAAAATAAATAAACAACAAAAAAACACACACCCAAACACACACGTGCGCATGCGCACACACACACAAAGCAAAGGGAACATGAACCCCCCTCGCGGCATGTCGAATGATCCCCGGAAATAGCTTTCCATGAATGAATGTTATTTTTATTATTTTTTCTTTTCATCTTCACCGGAATGATACTGCACATTTTTCTTTTGCTTCAGATGCGGACAGCGTAATAATTTCTGTTCGACATGGCGTCCTTGCTTCGGAAAAATGTCGACCGCAGCCTAATGCCCGTTATGCGAGCTTCTGAACTGTTTTGCATTTTTCAATCTATTCCCTTGTCGGTTGGGTGGGGAATTAGTTGCTGTCAAGACAAATAGCGATTGAGGAAGAAAGATGGCTGTAAAAAACAGCGGATCGCTAGGGTTGTTAAGTTGTGTACTTGATTTTTACTCACCTTTTTTTTTCATCATCGCTTATCGCACATTGAAGAGGGTCACAAATGTAGACATGGATAGAGAGAAAGGAAGACCAGAAGGAAGGTGGGTAAGGGGGATTACGTGTCAAGTAGGACTACTGTCAAAGGGAGAGCTTTTTGAAGGAAAGGAGTGATAGAGAACGACAGATGTAGGTCGGTAGAGAGAAAGGAGGGAGAGGGAAAGAGAGAGGGAGAGGGAAGGGAGAGGGAGAGCCAGAAGGAAAGGGACAGACACATAATGAAGAGAGAGAGAGAGAGAGAGAGAGAGAGAGAGA
>NW_004797505.1:880827-887331 GCF_000002075.1 Aplysia californica
TATCTATCTATCTATCTATCTATCTATCTATCTATCTCCGTCCGTTTGTCTTTCCATCCATCCATTCATCCATCCATCTGTCTGTCTGTCTGTCTGTCTGTCTGTCTGTCTGTCTGTCTGTCTGTCTATCTGTCTGTCTGTCTGTCTGCCTGTCTGTCACTCTGTCTATCTATCTATCTATCTATTTCTCTATCTTTGTACACATATTTAGATGCCTTTGTGCACTACGTGAGATTTAATTTTACAAATATAGACAACAAACGCTTGTCCCTACAAATATAAAAAAGAATAGTGGGGGGAGACGGATGAGGTCGAGCATAGTGAAAATGAGCGCAGGAGCTGAGGTAAAATCAAGAAGAATGGAAAAAGAGGCCGGTATTGGGGAGTAAATATGAGATTGATAGCAAGTAAATCTAAATATTCTTGCACTTCCCCGCGTAATGTGAAATCAACTGTTTTATTCTTAATGTATTATAATCACCTCCGCTGTTCAGCCTCAAAATTCTTTTTGCCTGTTTTTTATTTCTGATTTTTATTTTCTTGTTCTCTAGTTAGAGTACATTTCGACCCCCCTCCCTCCATTTTTTACATTAATTACAGCGACCCACATGTCGTAAGCAAGCTGTTAAAATTTACAAAGCCAAGAAAGCAAATTTTTTCCGAAGTGAAAAAAACAAACAAACAACAACAACAACAACAACAATAACAACAACAACAACAACAACAACAACAACAACAATAACAACCAACAAACTCTGTCTTTTTCTTTTAACAAATGTATCTACTTTTTCTTGCTTCTCTCAACATATAAAATTTGAATTTGAGCAAAATATTTTTAGCGCACATGCCACCGGCACCATAGATTAAGAAAAATCTACCGAAATAATTCAAAATAAATTGAAGAGCTTGTGCTTAATACATTTTATTGTATTAGCACCTGGCGGACGATATATTTAAGTGGGTGGTTGGCAGGTGCTGTGGTGCTCCTTCTTTCTGATCAAATATTCTGTCTTCCTTATCTCTCCTCCTTCACTTGGGTGTTTGCTATTCTCTTGTAACACCTTTAATCTTCGACAGTTATATGACTCAGTTGTGTTGCAAGTGACGTAAAGCTCTTGCTAAAACTAAAAGACGATATATTATTACATGTATATTGCATTCTCATTGGTATCCAAGCCACGCATCTATTGTTTCCTTCTTTTTTCCCGGGAAGCTTATTCTTTTTTCCATTTTTAGTTTCATTAACAATGTCGACAGCAACAACAACAACAACAACAACAACAACAACAACAACAACAACAACAACAACAACAGCAACAACAACAACAACAATAACAACAACAGCAACACCACCGCCACTACCACTACCACCAACATTAATAATGACAACTTTAACCCTCCACCAGTTTACGGACTGCCCATTTTTTCTCACAAAACAAGTCACCCCCCCCTCCTTCCACCTCCATACCTTTCCATCCTTTATCTTCTCCGCAAAGCCGAACCCCATGAGCTTCCAGCCTCCCTTGCGGGTGAGTAGGATGGACTGCGGGCAGATGTTGCAGTGGATGAGCCGCTCTGAATTGTGGAGGTACGACAGAGCGTCAGTGATCTGTGGAGATAAACAAAGCGGTGACACGCCTTTGTACGTTTTAAAGAAAAATCTCATCTCCAAGATAAAAAATGGAGAAATGGTATAGGTTCAATGCCTCTATCAACACTATTATTAGGTTATTTCAGAAGCAGGACCTCCGAGTTTAAGGTCCATCTCCGAAAGGACAGAGCCAAAATGGAAAATTCGTGTAAAGTGCCTTTCCCAATGACACTCTGTCGGACCGAGCAGAGGCTCGAACCCCCAAATCTGGAATCTCACGATTACGGGTCCAGTAGCCTAACAACTAGACTACAAAGGCCACACATTCGAGATAGAGACCATCTAACCAGTTGTAGAATAAGAAGGAGCAGCTCATTAAAAAAAAAGCATTTATACTTGTTGCAGCTTGAATGATCGGCAGCAACTACGTGGTTAACAAAAACAGCAGCAAATAATAAAATACCCAAAAATTTCCAACAATAACGATGGAGAAGACGTAAAAAGGCAGTGAATGCAAAGAGCTTTACCACACAGCAGCAGTCATCATTCTGGAAAGTAGAAATAAACAAAATAACGTTGCAAGAAGTGTGCAGTGACGATTTCAAGCAGTTAAACAGACAATCAAACGAGCCTGTAATCAACTTAACCAGCGGCGGTGGACGGGTGGACTAAAATTTGGGTGGGGGCTAAGGCTACTTCCACTTCTTTGCCACAAAATAGCAAGCAATAAGCCCAAAAGAGTGTTGACTTTTCTATACTCACTGTGAGCCACATTATTTTGAGAACCATTCAAACGAGAAAAGTCACCTTTGTCTTCTGTCTCTTTGTTCTGAGTTAGATTCTTCTGGATCAAAAGGCTGCCTTAAAAGTGGTTCGACGTGATATATAACTGCTAAATCTCAGCGGCACAAACACAAACATGTACACACAGCACTTCAAACATATTCGGTTTATGAGTGAGCTGGATTAGTTGGCCGTGTAGCCGCGGAATGTAGAACACACCTAACATTACAAAGGTCCAATGAGCGCGAAGGTGTCTGTGTCATTGGGGGAACGTGTGTCGTAAACTTTCATTCCAATGTCAGGGCTAGGAGAGCGTGAGCCCTCAGTACAGTGTTATTTTTCCCAGTCTTCTACCTTTTTACAAGAAGAGTTTCATTACGGGAGGGCCTTGGGAATGCGCTCTTCCTGTGCTGAGCCCTAAAGGCATCTGATTAGCTGTTAGGTTGCTATAGTTGTAAGC
This sequence comes from Aplysia californica, assembly GCF_000002075.1. Taxonomy (NCBI): domain Eukaryota; kingdom Metazoa; phylum Mollusca; class Gastropoda; order Aplysiida; family Aplysiidae; genus Aplysia; species Aplysia californica. The sequence goes on from NW_004797505.1 coordinate 883,662, forward strand.
GGTGACAACAGTGATGGGATAAACAGACAAGCCACCACGCTGATCACTTAGTGTTCATTGGGTGCGACTGTAACGGTTTCAACTGCTTATTTCGTTACTTAAGAAACTTTCATTTATATTGGTATAGAGTTGGGGTGGGGGGTGGGGGGCTCAAGCCCATGATCCCTCCACTATTCACCGCCACTGAACTTAACTGTCAGCAACGGCAACAGCAACAGAAATGATAATATAAAGTTAACACTGAAAAACCTCAGCAGTCCTTCATTCAACCTGCTGTTTCTTGCCTCCTTTCCCTCTTCCCTCTCTCTCTGCCTCTCGCTCTCCCTTTATCCTCCCTCCCCTCTTTTTCTCATCTTCGGTCTGTCTGTCTGTCTGTCTGTCTGTCTGTCTGTCTGTCTGTCTGTCTGTCTGTCTTACTCTGTATCTGTCTACCTGTTATTTCCATCCTCTCTCCCAGCCTGCTTTGTGTTTTTCCTAATCCGAATAAAGAAATAAAAGACAGGATTCAAAGAAACTTTCTCAAACATGTTAAACTCTAAAAAGGTCGGAAAAATAGTCCCCAGGCCCAGATCCCACAATGCACAAGAGTTAAAGAAAAACACTCAACACATTAGAACCACAAGACCATAGGGAATAAATGAACACCGTTGTCGTATAAACCTGTCGTACTTTAGGCGAAAAAAACAAAATCAACCCAATCCTCGCTAGAGTAGCAAGACAGCATAGCATTTGTCGACCTAGAGCAATCATATTGAAAAAAGAAATCTAATTTAGTATAATTTCAGGTTTTAAATACGTCCCTTGTGACCCCGATCTTACTGTGGAAGAAAAGAGTATAAGAAGCCTTTGGAGGTCACGCAATATCGAAATCCTTTAGAAACCAGACTGTTCGATTCGAGACTTTGCTGACGGGGGTAAAAATGTGGCAGCAAGGAAAGTTCGTTAGGTATACTTAGCTGCACGATTGTAACGACGAGTTGAAAGAAAATCGACAAGGCCAACATAATTCAACAGATGTTGTGTAGATAATAAATTAAACTTCACATATTTTGCAGTTAAAAATACTATACAACTACCTCTTCTTCTGAAAGACCAGAATGGTATATATAGAACTACCTTGAACTTCACCATCTTATGCAAATGAAAGGGATCAATTTCTGCGGGTTTCTTTTACAACATCCATATAAAATCAAGAGGAAACTTACAGAAGACATTTTTCGTTTCCCCCCTTAAGCAATACCAGTACGGTGTAGTCGTAATCCGACGGATACAGCCATAACAAGGATACTAACATCGGGGACAGCTCAAAGTTGTTCGTGTAACCCGAGGCGAAAGGAAATCTAGAGAAGACATTTTGTTTTTTTTCTCAGCTTCAGCTAGTTTTTTAAATTTTCAATTGACCTTGACATACTCTCTTGTGTCTAGCCTTTTTTGATGGAAAGAAAAACTCTTTTACAGAATCCTGTAAAAACCCGCGATCAATTAAACATACATGTACTTTTCCTTGATCCAGGGAGAACATAATGTGACAGGCAATGTCGGGGGAAAAGGATTCGTGGAAAAGGACTGGGGGGGGGGGGGGTTTAGAGTAAAATAACGAAGCTAGTTAAAAAAATATACTTCGATACATTTCTAAGGAAGTATAGAAACCGAAAGTAAACAGAAATGTTAATTTGGACATGCAAACGAACACCTAGGAAACGACGTTGCAGGTTTAAGTTTTTCTGAACTTTCGATGTACAAAACATACACTCAAAACCCCGCAACTTTAACGAAAGTGATAGGCAAACCAAACAGTTAAAGGGTTTTTTGAAAGGACTCGATAAAGCGATAAACTTGGCCATTGGTCTCTCTTTTGACCGTTTCCTTGGACCTTACATTTCCCCTGAAGTTACTAGCATGTAATTACTTTTAAAGTTTGATACGTCTCCTGTATAACATGGCGTTCTTCAGCGTACGCCATTACTTTAACTTTTTCGAAACTTCGACTAAATGTGTGGTACACGCATGACAACAGACAAGCTTTATATGGCATCTTCTTCTTTGCGTTCCACTGCTAGATTGCAACTGTGGTCGACTGCTGGTTCATCAACTTGCAGTACAACTGATATTTACGTACGTGACAAATTTTCTCCTACTTAGTAGCCCCCCCCGCCCCCCCTTGCGTTGAGGTAGCCATACTCCGATTTCAAGGGGCTCAACATGGTTTTATACTAACTATGGCATGCTATTTAATTTAACATCATTAGAGATTTGGGTACTTGTCATCCCGAAAGAGAAAGAAAGCTAAATTGTCAAGCATTAACTTTACTGTATCACCGATTTACCTTACAAGATGGTTCAATCCTCTATTCGAGTTACGAGAAGTCTTCTTTAGTGCCTGTAGCGACATCTGTAATTGTTGCCTATGGCATGTTAAGGTGGATGCCTGTTGATCTAATACAAGGTTAGATCGAATCTAAGAGCACTGTAGTATAATAACACTGGCTTGTGCACACTATATCAAACTTTGCTTCATCAAATGTGACATGGCAGTCCATTAGATTCGACCTCGCTATGCATAGAACTCTTCCGATTGACCGTTTTCATTAAATAGACCCGTTCACGAAAAAAACCCCCAAACAACTGAAGTTGAAATATTGATCAAGTTGTGCCAAAACAGCAGCTTTTGCTCGAACGAGACGTATAATCTGGCTGATCCCAAATGTATCAAAATACATCCAGCGGCCATTTTGGTTCTAGCCCTTCGGTCTGACCAAACCATATCCAACAGCGAAAGTTTCTATTGTGCGCACGAGATATTATTTCATAGGAGTGGCATGTCTTGTTTATATAGAATATATACAGGAGCAAAGCTGGGTCTACCCGAATCTCCGTCTAAGGAACGAAACAGAATTATGTCTTCTCTAGCGGCAGTTGAGGATGTGGATTTAGGAGGTCTTTTAGCTCTACACCAGCCAAGTGGAAGAGCATAACTCTTTTTTCAATATGAACAAAACCAGCAAGATCAAAGCTCTGTAAATTCACTAAAAAGTTAAGCATTTGACTTACATAATAATATAGACCACAGACGCCATGAAGGATGACATTACACAGATCCACATAGGCTATCTTTTGGTCATAAAAAAAGAAACCTAGAAAATATCTCAAAGAAAGCCTCACACCATCTTTGACCGCAACAAAGGTAAGTTATTTCAAAGTCATGTAAAGTCATTGAGAAGTCAAGTAGGCCTATTTGACTTACATAATAAACACAAACACCATTACACAGATCTGTTCAGGCTATCCTTGAGTCGATAACCCCCCACCCCCCAGAAAATATCTTGAAGAAAGCCTTACAGTATCTTTGGCAGCTATAAAGGTCACTTTCTCGTGGCACAATAATCTGTCTCGCTCAGCGCAAAGCGCCTTCGTAATTATTTGCATGATCTCACGAGAGGAAGGGAAGCTGGAAGTTTCTTTTTCTTTAGTCCTTTGGGAATGTAATCTTAATCAGTTACAGGAGCGAACCGAGGTGGTGATTCACGACAGTGTTAACCCTCCCACTACTGAAGCATGCAGCGTTGCTTCCTTATTCCTAACATCGAACTCTGTCTCCCCCTTCTCTCTCTCTCTCTCTCTCTCTCTCTCTCTCTCTCTCTCTCTCTCTCTCTCTCTCTCTCTCTCTTCT
>NW_004797505.1:889453-890292 GCF_000002075.1 Aplysia californica
GGGTAGAAACAGAGTTTTGCTTCTTTTCTGAAAAGGCGTGTTGAAGAACCGTAAAGGCCAAAAATCGATCTTTATTAGTAAAAGTCCTATCCAGAATCCAAAATTTTACAGAAGTAGAAAACTTCAGACGTTTTGGCCTTGCTAAACTTAGACCCATATGTCGAGAAAGGGATTACGGGTTGCTCCACATTCGAATCAAGTAAGACACTTTTTAGTAATAATGTTGTTGTAACGGGAGGAAAAAGGGCACGTCGCATTGATTTCCACACGTCCTTTCAGCCCAGACTTTTCCATGTGTCGAGACGAGAACTCTGTTGTTGTTGGTGTTTTTGTTGTTGCCGTTATTGTTGTTGTTGTTATTATTGCCGTTATTGTTGTTGTTGTTGTTGCTGCTGTTGTTGCCATTATTATTGATGTTGTTGTTGTTGTTGTTGTTGTTGTTGTTGTTGTTGCTGCCGGTATTGTTGTTCTTATCGTTGTTGCTATAGTTGCCGCTGCTGTTGTTGCTGTTGTTGTTGTTGTTGTTGTTGTTGTTGTTGTTGTTGTTGTTGTTGAAGACACCATAAGCTCACTTTTGAAGGTGGCCCATCAATGATTTATTTATAGAGGCACCAGCCATCCATGTCCAGGTGCTGTTTTAGTCATTTTTCAAAGGTGGAATACTTTTACTTAGTTGCCTGCCAGGACGGCAGACGTAGTGGAAATATTAATAAATACATCCTTCAGAACCCTCTAGAATTCGAACCTCCAGATTCAGCAAGGCAGATCAGGCTCGTTAGCTACTGCACCATAAGAAGGGTGGGTGTGGTGGTGGGGTGGTGGGAGAGAGGGGTGCAGGG
>NW_004797505.1:890392-894101 GCF_000002075.1 Aplysia californica
AGGGGGATGCAGGGGGTGGGGGGTTGACAAGAGAGAGAAGGATGAAAAAGAAGAAGATGGAGGAGCTCTAAGAACAAGATGTAAGGCCGGATGCCTGGGACAGCGACGGCTCAACATAATACCGGCGGAAGTGATCGTCATTGATCGGCGTGTCGGTAACGCGGAGAGTGGAGGGGTAGGGACGATGACCACATTTTATGAGCTGGAGAAGTAAGGCTTGGAAATCTTTGCGACGAAACGACACCGAAACGAAACATCTAGTGATAGTTATTGGGGCCGAGTGCGTGTTGTGTCATTTTTATGAGCTCTCTGTTGTGACGTTTCGGCTCTCCTTTTTGCACCCTTGCATTGACACGACACGACAACGAAACGAAACAACTAGTAATAGATATCGGTGTCGGGTGCGCGTTGTGTCATTTTTTACGTTTCGGCCTCTCTTTTTGTATCCTTACACTGTGGGTGGTTGGCAGGTGCTCTGGTGTGGTTTGCTATTACTTTCATATCAAGCATTTATCTCCCTCGTCGCTCCTCCTTCTTTTTATGTGTTTGTTTCTCTCTCTTGTAACCACTCTAATCTTCGGCACTGATAGGACCAAATTGTATTGCGAGTGCCGTAGATCGCTTAAAAAAACAACAAAAAACCCCAACCAACAACAGCAACAAAAAACAAACGTCCCCGAAAAAAATCTAAACAAACAAAACAACAACACCAACCCCCCCCACCCCCAAACAAAACAACCAGCATCCTTGCAATGAAACAATACTAAATCATGGCAACTTGCAATAGCTCTTGGTGTCGGTTCTGTGATGTGTCATATTTCATGAAGTCTTTTCTAAAATGTTTCGGCTCCTCTTTTTGCACGCAAAAGAAACTAGTTCGATTCTTACGCCTCAGGAAGATAGAATGCCAAGTATCATTAGTGTATTCCTGCTGGGAAGTACCCCCCCCCCCCCTCTCTCTCTCTCTCTCTCTCTCTCTCTCTCTCTCTCTCTCTCTCTCTCTCACACACACACACACAGCGTTGGTTGGCATGGATGAAGCAGCTTATCCTTTAGATGTTCTAAATTATGTTAAAGAGCACGGAATACATTTGTTTTCTTCAGCAAGTTTAAGTGAGAGCTTTACAAATAGCACCACAAATTGGTAATAAAAGTGGCGAAGATTAATGGTGTTACTAGAGAGGACATACATAGAAAAGAAGGAGGAGAGAGGAGGCCGATAGATGTTTAATTATAGGAAAGAGATTGTAAACCACACCACAGCCCATACCAACCAACAACCCATTTGCAGAAATGGGTCTCTTTTCACATTGGATTTTAATGAGAGCAATATATAATTTAATTTTTTATGTATACCTGCATATTGTGTTTTTACGGTCCTGTACAGCCAAGAAAAATTTCCCTCTGGGATAATAAAGTATTATCTTGTCTTATCTTACCTTATCTTAAATGTACAAACGCTGATAATTATTATATTACGATGCTCTTTGTCTTTGTCGCTTTGTATCTTTGCCCTTTTATCGTTTTGTCACTCTGTATCTGTTCTGTGGCAGTATTCTGTCATGTCAGTCAATGGTCCCAATCCGAGCAGACCAAACTAACAGCTCGCAATGACATTTCCGCTCAGAGTTAGCATTTAGGAAGACGTACAGCATACCCATTTAAGGAACTTGTTATTTCAGCAAACAGCTTGTCCCGGCCAGCGAGTAATGACAGTATCAACAAACTGACCGTGGGCAAGGATATTTTTGGTCTAATAAGTTCGATTATCCAGACATTTCTTGGTTTGTTGGTTAGGCTTTCGTCTATTTCTGCCCTGACCAAAAATAGATTTATAGGAAATTGGCCATATTCTTTTACAAGGTAGAATCTCTATCTTACGTAATGGTTTCACCCGTGACTCCTTCTTGAGACGTATGTACATGTCAAGGTTGAATGTATCGGTCTTTGAGGGAAAAAACGACCACTGCAGCAAGGGTGTCAAGGTCAAACCGTCCTCGTACTAAACACAGGCTAAAAAAAACACGTAACCACAGACAGCTGATGGTGTGCTCACGTGCTGGAACATTGGTCTGGTGTTTCACACACATACACACACACACACACACACACACACACACACACATGCACACACACACATGCACACACACACACACACACGCACTCATACATACAAACAGAAAGTCAGACACACATACACCTACACACACAGGAAAAGATGCATAAATGAAACATAAAGAATGGACCATGCTCAGAGAGCAAATAGTCCAAAAAGCACGGAAAAGACTACATTTGGAAGCTCTTATGGAATAAAATATCCAAGTATGTTAGTAATTACAGGAGCAGAGTTCTGACCCAGATGATGTCAAAGAAAGGTCATGATTTGTGCTTTCTGCCAGTTGCCATTGAACACATCACCTCGTGTAGGTGGTCATTGTGGACAGATTTAGCGCCCTAATCTATGGGGTTGGCGAAGTAGAGGGAAATGAGAGTCTGGTCGAAAAGGAGTTACATAATTAGGTCACGTCCTGACTTTCTCCTGGTCATTTACGAGTCAAGGTCACGTGGAATCGATTTCAGATTTCGGGGGCTGAATTGAGTAGACGTCAGAGTAGGCCGGATAGCGCAGAGGGGGAAAAAGGATTTAAAAAAGAGAAAAAAAGGGAAAAAAAAGGAAAAGAAAACCCTCGTCGACTCGGTTTCAGACGTGATGTAGGTGTTGTTATTTTTACACCCCCTTTGACACAATTTAGATAGCTTAGGAGGCAAGCTTTCGACCTTGTCTGTTAGGGCCTGAGATGGATAAAACCAAATAGAATCCTAATAGAAAGACTGAGATATTCAATAAAAATGTTTTCTCTACTCAGGAATCGAACTCTGGTTTGTTGCGTGCGACAGCGAAGCGCAAGACAAAGAGCTTAACAGTTACACCATAAGCATGTGTCCTTTGTCAAAATGCAAAATGTTTCCGCTTCTAAACGATCAGGGTGTGAGTAAAGGGATGTTTCATTCAGGAAAAATGATATTTCGCTTGTACGTTCAAAACAGATTATATATCACATTCTAAAAAAGTCCCTTTGAAGTGTTGAGTCTCCCCACAAACTGTAAATTTGCATTATTTGTGTCTATGATTAACAGTTTAAGGTAAAAACCACACTAAAATGTATTTCTAAACAGACGTAATAAATGTGAAACTTTAGTAAATTAAGAATAATAATGCCCAACAGACGATTTCATTATTTTGACAAGCGCCTGATTTCACCACGATGCCACATGTAATATTATATCACGGAACCTGCGTAAAAACTACCGGTACTTTAGTCAGTTGACGCTCTCGATTCAAATCAAAAACGACAGATCGGGACATTTTTATCGCTGATGGAAAAGTTGGTGTATCTGCAGGTCGGGGACTTAAGTCAAGATGTGAACAATATTCTCGGTTATTCTAAAGTGACCAAAAAAATAAAGAGGTTACATGAGAAGTCCATTCAGGATATTTCCAATTCTGTCCTTACCTGCACAATGCCGTGTTTAATCTCCAGCTCGATAAAGTCGTGGTCCTGGGGGAAAAACGAAAGCAAATTGAAAAACACATTATTACCACAAGACAAAAACATGTTCTTCATCTTCTTTTTCTCCTTCTTCTTCTTCATAGCAGTAGTAGTAGTAGTAGTAGTAGTAGTAGTAGTAGTAGTAGTAGTAGTAGTAG
>NW_004797505.1:896265-897346 GCF_000002075.1 Aplysia californica
CAATCCCAAAACAACAGTAACAGCCTCCCCCCCTTCCAATAAAAAAACCCCAAAACAAACAACCTCTAAAACAAACAAAAAACCAACAAAAGCAAATAGAAAAACAACTCCGGCCCACCACCAGACACGCACACATCAAATCGACGCTTCGTTTTCTGTCAGCTACTGCTGTCACACAGAGGTTATTTTTAGCACAGCTCATACGAGCCGGACCTGGACTTCCCCGGAAGTATGGACTATTGGGGAGGACGATGCTAGGTTACTGTTTGTAACTACCACACTGTATTTGTGAGGCATTATGGTGAAACGAGGTGCTCGTAAAAAAAGTAAATCGAAGAAACCGATATTTTCTCGCTCAGTTGCCAAATTTATCATTTATTTTGTTTTTTAGCTCAACATCTTTTGTGCTCATTTAAAATCACATTTTTGTGTGGATTTCTCTATATACGTTGATGAAAGGCCAACCTTTTAAAGGGTTAATTTACTGTTTCCAAGGATACTCAAACTTTGGAACTTACCAAATTTTGGGAGCCATTTTCTCGCTAATTTTACTTCTGAAACCAGACTACCCAACCTCTTTCAATCTCAAATATCCCGACTTCTGTTCAATACAGATGGCTATTTTTTTAATCAAATGCAAGACAAATGAACAAACTTTAAGGTGATACCAATAACTCCACCTGCCCATGAATTGACGAGCACCTGATTCCACCACGTCGCAACACACAATTTGTCTGTTTGGCGTGGCTGGAAACGTGTTCTGAATTGTATTGTCTCTCTTTCATAGATAAGGAGAAGAAACTATTGATGTTTGTTGACTTCCGTTGTCATGACTATTTTCCGTAATGTTTATTTTCCTCTCTCAAGCATGCGTGGCGAGAGAACGTTGATAGTTGGCATTTTGTCGTGTCCGTATGTCGTATCTTAGCAACGCAAACCAAAATGGTAGGGGGAAATATCTGGACGACAGAGATCTCCTGTCAAGACAGGCCCAGAAGGAGCAGAAAAAATCCTGTAGTGAATGAGTGAGTGAGTGAGTGTGTGTGTGTGTGTGTGTGTGTGTGTGTGTGTGTGTGTGTGT
>NW_004797505.1:897505-899551 GCF_000002075.1 Aplysia californica
ATAGATAGATAGATAGAAAGAGAAAGAGAGAAAGGAAGAGAGAGACAGAGAGAGACAGAGAGAGACAGAGAGAAAGAGAGAGAGAGAGAGATAGAGAGAGAGAGAGAAGAGAGAGAGAAATAGCGACGGGAGGGCAACATCCCAAAACGGACAAGCCTCAGGTAAAGAATTACCTGGGCTTATACAAAGTACGTTTCCAATGGTCTAAATAACGGTCGAAGTAACAGTGAAGTAACGGTCATAGTAACAGTTGCTGTAACGGTCAAAGTAACGGTCTTAGTAACTGTCGAAGTCAAAGTGCCAAAAAGCTTGTGATACATACCCGGACCTCCGAGGAAACGTTTGCCGGGAGTCTCTCATGGTTGCCCAGCACATTGGCCAGGCTGGCAAACACCGGTTCTGTGGCGAAGGCGAGGCTGTCACTGCGGAGGAGAGAGGGAGAATTTACTAAAGAGCTTATAACACAATTGGGAAAACTGTAAACGTATACTCACTTATCAGCACGATTTAAATCGGCTAGGAGGCAAAACTACTTCGGATATGTTTTTCCCCTCCCTATCCTCCCAGACTTAGCTTTCAAGGTAATTTTGAAAATTGTAAAAGCAATACTCCCTCATCAACACGGTTTAAACAGTCGGGAGTCAAGGCTGCTTCTTCGGACAAAACAAAACAACAACACCATCGAAAAATTTATTTACCACCCACCCCCAACCAACTCGAAACAAAACACCACAAGTCGATCGGTTTTCAGAAAATTGGCACCATGACTGAACAAAAGTTCGATGAACAAAGTCATTTACGCAAAACAGTGTTGTTTTGACTCTACATTCCACAGTCACTATAGAGTGGACCGAAAAAAAATGCCTACCCTGTACAGTCCTACAGTAAATCTGGAAATCCAAAGCAAGCTATGACCTCATTCTGTGCTCACTTTGGGATTGTACAACGGTCCAGCAACAGTAAAACTATCTGAGAGGTCAATAGCCTATTGGAAAGACATCTTTTTCATCTGTAGTTTACTCGACAACAACCATAAAAGTCTACATAGAGAAAAATCCTTTCATCCGTTCTGGTCGCCCGATCCCCACCCTATTGCAAAGATACAACGATGGGAATGTGGCACAAGAGAAAGGTCCTATGTTGGAAGCACCGGTAAAATCAGTTAGGCGTTGCAGCGCTGAACTGAAACATCCCGAAACCCCAGGTTACAGAATGCTGAAACATGATTTAGAAGTAAAACACACTGCGGCGAATATCAGTGCCTAACGCTCAGGGGAGACGGAGAATGAGGCAGTGATTTTTGGGATGACATATTATGGAAAATGAATCCTTTATCAAAAAGGTTTGGATCAGCGATGAAATTTGTTTAAAAACAAAAATGTTAATGAGTATGTTAATTAAGTAAAAAAGGTGTTATTTTGGGGTTCATCAAGGCCTGATGAAGTTGTCGAGAAGAATCTGTACAAACTGAAAGCCGTGCTATCGGTGACAATGAGATGGGAATTTTTGGCGTCTTGTGGTTTATGGATGAGCAGGAGGTCATTGGCACTGGCACAGCTAATCGCTACGTAAAAACGTTTTTAAAAATCTGGGAATGTTTTCAAAATTCTGGAAGTATTTACAAAATTCTGAAAAGGTTTTTAAAATTCTGGAAATCTCTAGGAAACTGCTATGGCACTGACATATACTATGAAAGATCTTGGCAGTGTGTTGTTAGCGTTAAAACGAACGGGTGAAATCCTCAGCCCGCACTAATATGCTGCTAGGGAAGCCGAGAATGTTTCTGAGCGTTCTGGTAACAGGCACGCAGGGACATGTGAACACCTATAGACGTTAAAAGTACTGTGTCTATTTTGACATTCCGCTATGTCAATGTTTTTAGCCTCTTGTTCCCTCTCTCTTTTAATTCCAGAGTCCAGTCCAAGAAAGGTTCTCCACGGTTTTTCATGTGTCAAGTAAGAAGAAGAAGAAGAAGAAGAAGAAGAAGAAGAAGAAGAAGAAGAAGAAGAAGAAGAAGAAGAAGAAGAAGAAGAAGAAGAAGAAGAA
>NW_004797505.1:900170-901995 GCF_000002075.1 Aplysia californica
GAGAGAGAGAGAGAGAGAGAGAGAGAGAGAGCGAGAAGAGGGTGAAAAAATAAGAAACAGAAAGAGAATGTGGGGGTGTTTGCAAACAAACGGACGCATATGTGTGAGTGTGCATGGTTTTATACACTTGGTACAAGTGCAAAAAGGTTACGAAGTTTTTGTTAATATTCCGTGAGCCAAGAAAATATTACGTCTAGGGCAAAAGGGGAATCCAGTTGAACCAGGAAATGGAGAGGGAAGGGAGGAAGAGAGTGGTAAAATCACTTCTAATCTCGCTTGGAGAAGCTCGCGGAATCAAATTTGGAGTTACCAGACGACTAACGATTACAGCTTTCTTGTGCCCTAAAGCGTTTCGTGCGAGACACAATAGCACCCTTCCCCCGCTCCTCCTTACCTCACAATATTTATGTTTAAATCATGCCCCTCTTTCCCGCACATTTCCACCTACATCCTAACTCATATAAAAAGAGACCCCCCCCCCCCTTAAAAATGACATATCCTTCATACTGTATCTCTAGCTTTTCTGAAGTTTCTTCACCGTTTCGATTTCTTATCGCTTTTTTATTTACTAGAAATGAAACAAAACGAAACGAAGCAAAAATAGTTGCTTTTTTTAAACCCACAAAAGAACCCCCCCCCAAAAAAAACAACAACAACAACAACCACACACAAAAAACAACAACAAAAAAGCCCCGACACCAACAAAAACAAACCAACCGATCAACCCCCTCCCACCCAACGATAACAACAACAAAAAAAGCAAACCAACCCAGCACGCTTAATGCAATAACCAACCAAAATATTGGAAGATCGCCGCCCTCTGGAGTTCTATTTTGGGTTCCAACGCATTGACCTCTTTTCTGTATAACACGATGTTATTGTGGTCGCTGCTGCTGTTGTTGTGTTCTTACTGCAGCAGTTGTTGTTGTTGTTGGTGGTGGTGGTGGTGGTGGTTTTGTTGTTACTGTTGTTTTTGTTGTTGCTGTTGTAGCTTTAAAAAAAGTAAAAGTAAAGGTGGGACCTCTATTTTACCTCGGTGACCTACCTAGCACTTTCCGTAGCTCACCAACAGTGGCTGAAAATGGTATAGGTTAAACCCCTATCAACATTATTGGGATATCTAAGAGGCGAGTCTTCTGAATTTAACGTCCATCTCCGAAAGGACCGATCAAAATGGGAAATTCGTGCAAAGTGACTTTCCCAAGGACACAAGTTTGGACCCAGCTGAGGCTCGAACCCGGAATCAACAAAAAAAAAGAAAAAAAGCATTTGTATAGCGCATATCCTCACTCGAAAGCAAGCTCTTTGCGCTTTGCACTATAATATTATTACCCCAGCAGACCATAGAACAGTCAGGAACACTCTCAGCTTCCCGGGAAGTATACAGTGCAAGCAGCTGGTTAAACGCTTAAACACTAACAAATTGACAAGATCTTTCACTGTCTATAACAATCTCATGTTTAGGGATCCGGTTGTCTAACCACTAAGCTACCCAACAACGACTGAACTCACTGCCTTGTTAGTCACTTAGGAACATTTCTCCGGCATAATTATTCCTATGTGTCTCCGCAGCACTGCCTGATTTCTTCTTTATCGCAAATGCATTGTGTCCAGGAATATCTCCCCCCTCCCTCCCCCCAACCCCGATGCCCTCCAATCCTTTGCCCATGTTCTTCGTCGGAATAACTACACCAAGGTTTAGCTGAAACAAATCTCATGGTGCAATAGTTGTTAGCAATCCAGGAATAGCATCTAAAACTGGTGGTTCTGTGATTTTCCTTCCATCCCGGGGTAGGAGATAAAGCAGTGGCTGTAGGTGCAATGC
>NW_004797505.1:904214-912915 GCF_000002075.1 Aplysia californica
GGTCTACTAGGGCCTTCCTTTCGAAACTGACTTGACCTACTACGCTTATCCTGGGTCTCCACTGTATGTAGGGGTTTACATGTGGGTAGCTGTGACGTCACGCGCAAAAGACAATTTACAATTTATTTTTTCAAAAATGGGGCGCGGGTGGTTGGCGGGTGCTCTGTTGTGGTTTGCTCCTTCTTTCCTATCAAACATCTGTCATCCTTATCTCCCCTCCTTCTTTTTTGTGTATATTACTCTCATGTAACACCTATTCTTCTGCACTTATATGACCTTATTGTGTTGCAAGTGCTGTAAAACTCTTATTAAAATTAAAAATCAAGAATGAGGGTTTCACCACAGATGCAAGTCGAGCGATCTTGCTTCGGTCCAAATGGACGTGCAACGAGTTATAGTTTGACGGTACTTAGAACACAAATAGGTCAGAGATTAGAGATGTTACCACTGGGGAGAAACATACACAGAAAGGAAGGAGGAGCATTACGTACCATAGATGTTTGACAGGAAAGAAAAGGAACAAACCACACCAGAACACTCACCAACTACCCAGAAGTAACGAACTGAAAATACAGGTTAAGGTCAAGACCTGGATTTATACAGTTACTAGTGAGTATGCATAAGCAAATTAATGGTCTTATTTGGTGGGGCTTTGAATGGACAACTCAGCCTGGCTTTTTTCAGGTAAGCATGTTGACGTGAGGAGAGATTTTTACCCGTGGGTTGTTGGTGTCTGCTCAGGTGTGGTTAGCTCCCCCTTCTTTCATATAAAACATCTGTCGTTCACATCTTTCCTCCTCCTTTTTATGTGTATGTAACTCTCTTGTAAAATCTCTAATTTTCAGCACTTATAAGACTTTATTGTATTGCGAATTCCGTAAAACTGTAAAAAAAAAATTAAAAAACAAACTTAAAAGATTTTTACTCGAAACTGTCATATCCGAATTATTAAATATTAGGGATAGTACAGGACTAAATATACCCCAGAGAGCGGGAATCTTTTTTGTTTGTTTTTTTCGTGGAGAAAAAGGGGAGGGGGTTGGTGGGGTGGGGGCCTGAAAGACTGACTGAAAAGTCCTTACCATCTATTGCTGAGCGTGACGAGGAAGGATGAAATATCCTATGGTTGCTATGGAAACACCACGATCTTGACTAAAGTTCGAAAAAAATAGTAAGGTTTATGTCTCTCGTCCGCAATGAGCAACCAGCAATAAATTATCGTGTAAAAATCTACGAGAAATCTCTACGTGTTTACAAAGTTCGAGATTGTTCTTTTCAATATCTTTGCAGTTTTAAAACTGAAAACATGGTATTGTTAAAGGGAGAAAGAATGTTGTTTTCCCACAATCACAACATTGTTCCTTCACGTTTGCACAATAATTGAAGAAGCATTTGTATGGCATCGTGGGGAAATCAGGCGATCGTCAAAATAATGTAATTGAAGAAATAGACTTTTTTCCGTCTGTTGTTAAATTTTTACTGACTTCTTTTTTTTGAGGCTCAAACCTACTATGTCTCTTTAAGAACACATTTCGGTGTGGATTTTTACCGAAAAACGTTGATCAAAACCTCACAAAAATGTAAATTTGCAGTTTTCAAAGACACACAGGCTGTAGAAGTCACCAAACATGCGCCATTTTCTCGCTAATCTTACCTCTGACACCAGGCGACCCCCACCTTCTTTAAACTAAAAAAATCTCGACTTTTATTTCGGAGAGATAGGTACTTTTGAAAATCAGAAGCAAGGCAAACGAAGCTTTAAGATGATACTGAGAACCCCAAATGTCCAAAACTGAACAAGCGCCTGATTCTACACGATTTTGCATTGTATATTTTTCCGGATTGTAACACGATGACTCATTACGCAACACAGCTGTTCTTTGTGGGTGTTTATCCTTGGGTTTCAAGGATGGGAAGAACAATGGTAATTCAGTTTGTTAGTTTTCGAAAAGAGAAGCACATCGACACAATAATGGCCAGTTAGTGTAAGTTAAGCGTGAAATGAGTTAAAATGGAAAGAAAACACAAAAGACCCGCAAATGGCCCCTTTCAACAGCCTGCAATACACAGGCACACACACACACACACACACACACACACACACACACACACACACACACACACACACACACACAAATATACAGATTCCAAAAGACACACATAAGAAATTTGACTGGAACCCTGGCTTTATTAGGAAGTGAATGTATGTAAACCTTCATTTAAATCATCCCGAATCTTTCCCATCTTTGCCCCTTTTCAGCGTTCTCCCTCTTTGCCACAACCCGAAAAAAACTGATAACAACAAGCCATGCAGCACAAATTACACAGCTCCCAAATGGAAAATACCCTAATCAAAACATAGAAAACTCGCAGAATGTCCCTCAAATTGCAGCGAAACGCGTGTTCTTGGAACTAATGAGATGTGTGATGAGTTGAGTCCCCTCCTTCCCTCCCCCCTCGCCTCTCTCTCTTTCTCTTTCTCCTTCTCTCTGTCTCTTTCTCCTTCTCTCTCTGTCTCTCTCACTCTCGCTCTCTATTTCTCTCTCTCTCTCTCTCTCTCTCTCTCTCTCTCTCTCTCTCTCTCTCTCTTTGTGTTTCTCTCTGTCTCCTTCTGTCTCTCTGTCTCTCGCTGTCTTTCTGTGTTTCCCTCTGTCTCTCTGACTCTTCCTCTCTCTCTTTCATTCTCTCTCTCTCTCTGTCTCTCACCCTCACCCTCTCTCTCTGTTTCTTTGTCTCTCGCTGTCTCTCTCTGTCTCTCGCTCTCTGTCTCTCGCTCTCTTTCTTCCTCTGTCTCTCTCCGTCTCTCTGTCTCTGTCTGTCTGGCGGTCTGTCGGTCTGCCGGTCTGTCTGTCTGTCTGCCAGTCTGTCTTTCTCTCTCTATCTCTATCTCTCTCTCTCCCCCACTCTCTCTCTCTCTCTCTCTCTCTCTCTCTCTCTCTCCCTCTCTCTCTCTCCACTCCTCCTGCCAGCTAGGATGTTTCCGCCTTCTGACGATTTACATCGAGTTATCCTCCCCTGCACAAGAGTTGTCCCAGAGAGCGAAATATCTAGGTCAATTAACAATGACTCTTGGTAGCCTGGCTCTGTGCCGAAGAGATTTTTTAAACTCGTACTTTAAGGTAACCATGAAGTACCATTTAAAAATAAATTGTTCTTTTTGGGAGATTTTTTGGCGTTGTATTTTGTAGTTGTAGTATTTATTGTTGTTGTTGTTGCTGCTATATACTAAATTGTCATCTCGAAACAGAATAACCGAGTGAGCAACATACTGGTTGAGTAAAAATCTTTGCTAATTACACGTTATTTATGAATAATGATAATATTGTAATATTTGTTTGGTTTGCTGTAATATCAGTGTTATTGTATCGTAATGTTATCTATCTATCTATACATAATATACATACAATGTATATATATATATATATATATATATATATATATATATATATATATATATATATATATATATATATGTGTGTGTGTGTGTGTGTGTGTGTGTGTGTGTGTGTGTGTGTGACAACAAAAGTCTTTTAGCTTGTTTGTTTGCGTAAAGAAATATAGATAACAGTGAAAGGAAAAGGAGTTTGAACTACCATTCGTATTTTCCAACCGCTTGCAACGGTTATTCATTAATATGGACAAAACGAACTGATTAGGCACCTATAAGACCTATTTGCGTTACAAATGCAGTAAAACTCTTATTTGAAGTAAAATTTTGAACATGATTGATAAAGACAACAGAAGCGACAGTGCACGATGAAGATGTGCTTGGAGCACCCTGCAAGCATGCTCAAACAGAATTCTGCTAGATGAAATTAACGCATCACGGAATTGGAGAAAAAGGAATCTTCCCAAAGGATATCCAGACATCATTGGGGCCACGGAAATTCCCCCAAGGCGTCAATGTTTGTGATCGGAAATGGCTGGGGAGGATCAGATCGCGAACCGTCATCACCCGGACCTGATACACCATCTCTTCAGCTCCTTGACACAAGAGCAACATCTAGGTTAATGAGAGTCAATGATTCGACTTCGATAAGGAGAACTGACTCGGTCTCTCAAGTCCTCAATGTCGTTTTGAATTAGGGCTTGGCTTCCAATGAATTTCCCCATGTCTTGCGTGACATTCTTCTGTTCCAGCCTGGTGTGATGGATTTGGAAAGGCGCACATTGACAAAACGACAGGAGGGATAGAGTCTTCGGGTTACACACTACAAGTATGTGTGCTTTTACATTTCTACTTTAAAAGGTAGGTTAGTTTTAGTTTTAGAAAGAGTTTTACGGCACTTGCAAAACAATACGTTCATATAAGTGAAGAAGAATAGATGTGTTACAAGAGAGGAACATACACAAAAAAGGAAGGAGGAGAGATAAAGAAGATAGACGTTTTATATAAAAGAAAGAGTAAACTACATCAGAGCACCCACCAACCTCCCACAGCAGGTTAGTAGGCTAGCGTATACCGGCGTTTGTGGCCTACTGGTACAGCGCTTTGTGTCAAACTCAGAAGACGTGCGTTTGATTCCAATGTGGGTAGAACTTGTATCAAGTACATCCGTTTTTCTACTGGGACACTGTATCCTTCACAACCCAGATTGGTCCTGACATGTCAATTCGAAGTATTCTGTCTCGAAATGATTGAAATTAGGTTGATTGGTGCGTTAAACATCTTCAATCATCTATTTTAGTAATGCACTCACTTACCATTTCATTCGGTTGAAACCTGTAGTTGTTCCCAAAATAGACTCGGACACGAAAGGTGCATTTGAAAACGTCACGACCACCAACCATTTATTTGGGTAAAGGTCCCCGAAAGTCTACAGCTGTTAAATCATCATCACTATAAATTTACATCATTTGGGGGACAGATTGCTCGACGCTTATTACCAGGACCAACCCAAGCTGGGTATGAATATAGCATTGCAGAATAAAGACGAAAATACTGAGTAAAAAAAACATTATCCACAAGGGAATTGAACTCACTTTGTTTGTCTAATACGGGGTGCCCACTACGAATGGGATCGGCCAATTGGGCCGATCGCCCGACTCGATCGCCTCAAAAACAAACGTTTTTGTTTTCAGTTTCAGGCGATCGAGTCGTACTGGGCACCCTGTATTAAGATTAGAGCTTACGAATTAGAGCACAGATACTAGCGAAGTAGGCGAGATCACATTAGGACCTTCTACTTGCTACATTACACGATGCTTCATATATTGAATGTATCGAACTTAAGATTGATGCTAAGGTTTGTTGAGATTTCAGGGTTGTCAAACGATGTTCTGAAGAAAAAGTGAAAGCCATACAAACAAACTCAATACTTACATCCGAGATGACTGGTATTACTGTCTGATGCCTCAGACACACAAAGTATAGGTTTACAGTTAGGAAAATATACACCTGCTCCTGTTTCATATCCAGAGAATACAGATATAACGTAATGACCCCTTTGGCTACCCGTTGTGATAAGAGATACAAAGAAAGTATTGATCTGAGTACAAGTCAGTGCAAATGCTGTTTGCATAGATTTCACGCAGCTTGCGCTGTCTTATTTCACAAATAACTGGTTCCGACAATACCATAAAACATGAAGATATATATTAGGTTCCTACGTTCATATTTGGCTGTCTGTAATTCTTTACCAGACCTCTTTGTCAACGTCACCAGCAAAACAAACGAATTTTTACCCACATATCTCCCCCTCTCCCCAAAACTCCACCCCTCCTAAAACAAAAACAACAGCAACAACAATAACAAAAACAACAACAAACAACAATAAAAAAACAACCCTCCCCAACCCCCCCCCCACCAAAACCCAGAACAAAAAACGAAAACAAAAATTTCGCTATGAACAGGGAAACCAACCTAAAAAACTTTAAAAAAAATTAAAATTAAAAAAACGCAGAAAAATACTGCCAACTACCCCTCCCCCAACACTATTGCTATTTCCTTTCCCCTTCACCAAAACATGCATGTTAAGGTGACAACGCGAACAGTCCTTCGACAAGAGATGATGATAGAAAATCAATCACAAATTAAAAAAAAAAACACACCGAAAAACAAGTACACGGGTTGGTTCGATGTTCTCCTCTTGTTCCCACAAAGCTATAGATCCGACACCTGCGCTAATTCGCTCACCAAGTCCTAGATAGCATGATCATTTAGCAAAACACCATGGGTACTTTCCTAACTCCCTTAAAAAAAACAAAAACAAGAAAAAACAACAACAAAAATAAACCAAAAAAACACCGACTCGGTCTTCTTTTTACAGCTAGTTCTCGCCTGGCGAGAAATTTAAGGGCAGAAAGAGTTAAGCCACGTCATCTTTTCCTCTTTTTCTTACCGTTTTTAAAATTCACCCTTGCCGGCCCGAGGCGAGGTGGCCGATTAAAGCCAAAGAATCGCCCGGAGCAAGAGGGAAAGCGGGCCAGCATTGATCATACAAAGCACTGATGCCACAGGCCCGACGTGGGGGCTCCCCAAGTGTTTGCTAACCGCACGGGAAAAGCTGGTTCGATTAGAGAAGAAGAATTTAATGAAGCAAACTCGAATTAAGAGACACGATTTATGTTTTTTTCTTGTCGGTTTCCATCGAGGTGAGAGCTTTTCTCTGTTATCTCACTTCTTTGAACCTTTTAAACTTCATTTTCTGCGGCTCCCTCGCTTCTTTCAAATCAACGTGCCTGGCCCGAACTCCCCACGACACTCGCACGCGCTTCGTTATGTCTCATTTTGGAATACATTCAAAAGTCTGAATTCTTTATCTCAGCCTGGTCAAGAAAAAAGGCAGATTTTTGCATACGGCGTGGAGCAGTGGGACATTCCATTATCCAAACTGCCAGTTGCTAATCTGGCACCAAGCTGGTATCAGGCTATTTTTATCCCTGGAACCGTTTTCAGAAAAGAGAATTCCCCTTTTTCTCCTTGAGAAATGTACAGAACAGTGAAAAACAGAAACATTCTCAAAGAAAAGCGACAGCAGTCTCGCTTTCTCTCTCCTTCTCTCTCTCTCTCTCTCTCTCTCTCTCTCTCGGTCTGTCTGTCTGTCTGTCTGTCTCTTTCTCTCTCTCTCTCTCTCACTCTCTCTCTCTCTCTCCCTCTCCCTCTCTCTTTCTATCCCTTTGTGGGCAGTGAGTGACAAAAGAACTCATAGCTGATTATACAAAAATTTCCCTAGAAAAGGTCAGAGCATCAATCAGTATTCCAATTGCTTTTTAATTGAAAATAGAAAATCAAATTGCATCACATCTTTCACGGGGACCCTTACTTGCGTTGAACATTAGTATGAAAAACTGTTGTCAGAAATTTGCTTGTAAGAAAAACAATAGTTTTCCACCCCCACCCACCTACCCCTCACCCCCCCCCCCCCCATCTCTCCAACCCGTCCCCACCCCAAAAAACACCCTCCCAACAGAACAACGAATCAACAAACAAAACAAAACACTAAGCTAACGTAAAACAAGCAAGCAAACCAAAAGAACTTAGAAAGAAATCACACAATAAGCAGACTTTACTAAGTGATCAGTTACGTAACTTATAAAATAAAGAATCTTAAGTTTGAGCGATATCCATCATCGTTACCTATTGCAACCCCACCACGCACGCAATCCTTCCCCTTATAATTTCTAAAACAAACAAAAAATGTTAAGAAAGTTTAAGACTGTTACTGCTATATATTTCTCACTGTGTATCATGGTCTGAAGCTACCATGCTGGGGCCCAATTAGTGGCAGCCGATTTGTGCAAACCTAAGAAAGAAATTAAAGATGAAGTTTTAAAACTCCACACCAAAGCCCTCTTTTGTTTCTCATTCTTTTTAAAGAAGATGTACAGTTGAGAATTTTCTGAAACTAGAATCATGTTGAATTGGGAAGGCAAGCAGAGAAAAAACAAAACAAAAACAACCCAAAACCAAACACCCCCCCCCCAAACCCCAGAATACGTTTTCACCCGAATTAACCACTGCAGCCTTAAGAAGCTAATCGATTGTAGGGGAGAAAGAAACCAGATCAGATTTCCCTTAATCAGGACATAAATCTGTGTTGTAAAGGCCAGTAGCTAGCCGTATTTAGATTGATGATCAATCTTGTTTGAAGAGGAGAACACTCAGTCTCTGATGCCCTGTGTGGCCTGATTCTCTCCCCTATCCCTCTATGCTTGCAGTATTCACGTTGTAAACAGATACGCAAGGGTACTATGAACTGGGTGGGAGTGTCAGTGGTTAAAGAGAAACTTAGGATAAAGGGTAAACTCTCTCTCTCTCTCTCTCTCTCTCTCTGAGGGAGCGGAGTGGAATCAGGCTCTCGTAAAAAAAAAAAAAAAATCAAAGGGAAGAAACTTGCATCTTTCCGCCGTTTGTGAATTTTTATCAAATTTTTTTTTTTGACTCAACACCTGTCATGCCCATTAATGAACTCATTTCTTTGTGGATTTTTCTGAAAAACGTTGATTAAAGGCACAAAAAATGTAAATTTTCAGTTATCACGGACTCTTAAGAAAGGAAATAACTAATCTTTGGCGGCCATTTTCTCACTAATTTTACCTCTGAAAACAAGTGACCCCCACCTCCTTCTTTCGCAAATATCTCGACTTGTATTCAAGATAAAAGTATACTTTTTCATTCAAATAAAGACAAGTGAACAAGCTTTTAGATGATACCAATAACTCTACATGCCCAAAAATTGACGCGAGCCTGATTCCACCA
>NW_004797505.1:913616-915034 GCF_000002075.1 Aplysia californica
CCCCCTCGAAAAAAGCAAAACAACAACAACAACAACAACAACAACAACAACAACAGCAGCAGCAATAACAACAACAACATTTCAACAACAACAAAAAACCAAACAAAAAGAAAACCCAGACCAAAACAAAACAAGAAAATAAACCAACGCCAGCTTTGGGATCGTCATGTAAAGCTCAATGATATTTGCGGTCCATAATAAAAATCACCACAGGTCCCTACCGATTTCAATCTCTGCAAGAATTAAATTAATACAAAAACGTATATTCTACAAACTGTGTACCAAATTTTAGTTGCCAGACATACAAAAAGACTCGCTTTACCTGTATTTATAAATAACTCCCTTTATCTTCTCAAAGAAAATCTCCCCTGACGTTCAACAGGTCTTCACTGACGATGCAATAAGGCGAGCCCTGTGCGTAAGCCTCATGTCGGTGTGGCTGACATAAATCTGTGCTGTGCAGAGTTGGGTCTCCGAGAAAGCAAGACGTCACTTCAACTGTTACTGACAACGCGCAGACAAAAAAAAGCGTCAGTTTTCGCTTGCATTTGTTTAAGAAGAAGAAACCATAGGGCTGGAAGAAGGGACAGATGGTTCCATTGCAGCCCGTAAGAGCTGCAACAGATTGGTTATCCAAAATACCGGAGCGCCTTGATGTGTATGGTTTTGATTTTACAGATTCTGGCTCTGCTATCAGGGCATCCCTGACATTCCAATATCGCAGGAGATTTACTTCGCCGGCTTTACTTATCTTCATCGTAGAATTCAGCACTCCACAAGCAACATGAGCTATACAGGTGATACTGTTGATAAAACTTCAAGGGTAGGGCATTTTATTCCTCTTCTAGGTCATTGGGCCAGGAAAAATAGATATTCGAAAGAGAAGAAAATCTTTACACTTTTAGCCAAACTATAAAAGAAGCTGTATCCAGCTGAGAGTGAACACTGCAGCAAACTCTTTCTGAAAATACTTGTTAAAGTTGTATACGATACTGAAGGTTCCAGTGAGTCACTTGTTGTGTGTGTGTGTGTGTGGGGTTGCTGCAACGCCTAGTTATTCTGAGGGGAATGGAAAAGAAAGGGTGAGGTGAAGGTAATTTTGATCATTTTCTCTAGCTAAGATTCATTATGTGCGTAGTAAGCATGTCCTCTAGTGTGTTTCGCTTCTTCTTCCCTATCAAACATCTATCGTTCTTATCTCTTTTTCTTTTTGTATTTGTTACTATCTTGTAACACATCTAATCATCGACACTTATTTGACCTAATTGTGTTGCAAGTAAAACGCTTATTGAAACAAAACATACGATTTTTAAAGTCCACCAGCAATCTAGAATCCACACAACTATAAAAGAATCAGGAATCTAATACCCGTGCCTGATCAGGACGATAGATATTTAATAGGAACGAAGGACCCCCCC
>NW_004797505.1:916994-928041 GCF_000002075.1 Aplysia californica
GGATAGGGGCAGAAAGTGGAGACGAGAGCAGACGACAGAACATTGCTGGAGAGCAGGAAAGGAGGTGAAAGGAGACAATTTTAGAGAAGAAAATTTCGAACCCATGACTTTTGAATGAGAGGCCAACACCTTAACCTCTAGGCCACGAGAGCCCCCAGTCTGACTTCCTGATAGCCCAACACTCTCCAGGCGATTCCTCGCCCTATTTTACTCTCTATTTCACTCTCTTTCACCCTCCCCTCTCATCCTCTCTTTTCACACTCTTATCTTTTAATTTTGGTCTTTAGAATTATGCTAGATTGAAATATTCTTTCCAAATAAGAATAGTCTAATTCTTTGGTAACAGTGGCAACAAAGACGCGGCGTAATTATTTGTAACATTTCGAAAATAAAATCCTCTCTGTAGATCAATTGACAGCGTAGGAGGATCCAATTTCGAGACGCAAATAATTTTTAACTAAGACCCCCACTCCCCTCCCCCCTTTCATTACCAGGAGCACAGCCATAATGTGTTCTGTTTCTCTATATCCATTTTGGACGAAAAAGCAAAATTCTTGCAAAGATACCCCACCAGTTTGAGCTGAAACATCTCTGTCATCTACCTCCCTAGACAAACAAATAATGACAACAAAGAGGTTAGATAATAACAGGTCAGAAATAGCGCACAGAAGTATTTTATGTAACGCTCTATCTAGACGACACAAGAAGATTATCTCCCCTTCTGGCTGGCGGAAGGAGACGGGCGTAGGATCTAGGTCACCCCGATATAGCAGACGATAACGCCGGATGCATTTTCAGTTCCATAATTCCAGTAAGAAATCGGACTGTCTGATCTCCCAAGTTCAACTTGCGTTGACTGTGTTAGTGCATAAAAGTTAGGGAGATCGCCTTCGCACAAAGAAAACATGGCCTCTTTTTGAGTGTCGGGGTATTATTCATTTATAGTAGGCATTTGCAGTTGAGCAAAATTACGAAATATAGAAAAAAATCTTTCCTATTGATACTCTAGGCAAAAGTCAACTGAATGAACAAGTCCTGAGAGAATTTTTGCGAAATCGATTTTGATAGCATGTTATTTAAACATTCTTCTAACCTTAACAGTTTCTAATATATACACACAAAGCCGATTTGTATTTAATTTAGGCTCTATCTTTCCAAAGGGTTTTTATAGTCAATCTTTTAGAAGTAAAGAGATATATCAATTCTTAATTTAAAAAAATATTAGAATCCTAAGAACGAAGTGTGCATGTACTCGCAGCCAAGTTTATGTTTTATTTTGAAGCCAAACGATCACATGACAGGAATGTGAAACAGAGAGAGATTTCTGTTTTTACAGGAGGCTTATCGACTGGGAAATAAAATCTCTCAAACATCCTAATGCCATTAACGTCGAGTCTGTCTCTCTTTTTTTCCTTGGGCATGCACAGGTCTTGACCATACATTAGCTCCCTTCGGGTGCCTATTTCGGGAATCTAACCCATTCTCCTGTCATACCACCCCCCCCCCACCACACGCAAAACAACAACAGCAAAAAAGATTTTTAAAACTATGTCTGTGAGCCAGCTTCCGATAACGGCAATGGGGAGACTTTTTAATGGTAAGCAAGTGATGATTCCAGACGAATACAGATCAAAGGTTGCAGTATCCATCAATTACTTCTGGATGATTTCCATTGGAAATTACATCACGTCCTACCCCCCCCCCCCTCCCGGGCGGTTACTACTACGTTTTCTGCTGAAATAGCTTTGGAGCATAAAATATTGATACAACTCTGCTCAGCTCTCACTTTACAAGGCAATAGACAAACTGAATGCTGTCATAGTATTCCGATTTCAGGCTTGTTACTTTTGTTTCCACATTTACGTGCAGGTGAATGGGTGGATAGATAGGTGAACACACACACACACACACACACACACACACACACACACACACACACACACACACACACAGATAAACAGATAGACAAAATAGACAGATATACAGCTAGCTATGTATCTAATTAGCTACCTAACTGGCTAAATAGCCAGAAGGATCGATAGATAGATAGATAGATAGATAGATAGATAGATAGATAGATAGATAGATAGATATATCAGGGGTGAAGGCTGACTTGTTTGACAGGGTAATCAAAGTGAAACGGGACCAGATATGGCCTGGAGATATCACACAAGAATCTTACTCGAGGCGGCGACTTTGAGTTGTGAATGAAAACAAATCCGGAATTCACATTGTATGTTCAACCGCCAAAATAATCGGGAAAGTATCTTATTAAATATTAATTCCAACTACAATTAAATTTAACTTTAGAGATGAACACACAAACACAAAGCAAAGAAGCAAAGATGTCAGTACTAGATCTATATGTTATAGATCTACCCGTGAGTCCAACTCTTTGGTAGAACATGACAATTATCATTTTTTTAAATTTCACATTTGGCTGTTTTTGTCTAGCCTTTCGCGGCCAGGAGGCGGTGTCATAATGGAGGTCACGATCTGATTATAGGACGGTAAAAAGTCGAGGAAGAAAAGCAAGCACTTCCAGCAGTCAAGAGATTGTTAGGAGTTAGTTCCCCTCACATTTGTGAAGTAGACTCGACCAGTCTAATAGTTAGCTTACATAACCAGAGCGTGTGATTGCTTATAACTGTGGCCCCAAAGGGGTGAACAGGGTATTTACGGCAATGAAACAGTTTTGACTGCTATGCACATGTTTCCTTCAACTCTATTGGTAGCCTCTTCCAGCCTCACTTTAAGCTTACTTAATCAAAGCTTGTGACTGCTTATGGAGTGGCCCGAGAGGGGTGAGCAGGCTATTTCTGTGGCAGTGAAACCTTTTTGAATGTTAGGCATACTGTTCATTGTTGATTATGAACGTCTTTTTACATTTAATTTATGAGGCTTACGTTTATAGGTGAATTTGACAGCGACAATGTTTCAAAATTAGAAAGGGAAGCAGTGAATGTTTGATTATATAGACGCTTCGCCCCTGAGATAGATAGATAGATAGATAGATAGATAGATAGATAGATAGATAGATAGATAGATCGATAAATAGACTGATAGATAGATAGATAGATAGACGGACAGATAGCCAAAGCATGTGGATAAGATCATATTTTTTTTATCATAGAAGAAACCATTATACTATACATGATATATCATTTTACAACACGCGTGTTTGCGTTCAGCACTACATGTTTCCGTTCAGTGGCCAAAGCTGTATATCTACTCACATTAACGTTTCATAATACAAATCCAATTTCCCCTAGCGACCAAAATAGAAAGGAAATGTGAGTAATTGTTATGTCTCTTCCTGGAGTTGGCATCCGTTACATACATAAATCAGCTGCTCGACATGGGTGTTTTCGGAAACTGCCTCTCTCACAGCCAGAGGGACTAGTCATCCGAGTAATGTTTCCATTCAGACCTTTTGAAAGGATTGGTGTTAGAGAATTGTATTTTGCTAAATGGTGAATCTATTAGGCAATAAATAAAAATTGTATCAAGCAAACTGTTTATTTGTATTGGTTCCTAGCTCAACCCTCATCAGTATAAAGCAAAATCCTTGCTGAGCGTTTAGTTATGTATACACCGAAGATCTTCCTGCCCCCCCCCCCTCCAGCCCCCTACCCCCACTCCCACAAAAACCCGAAGACCCCCCCCCCAAAAAAAACCCCCACAAAAAAACAAACAACAACAACCAACAAACAACCCAACAAAAAACAAAAAACGTCTACCCACCCCTAAAAAAGAAACCCTCTCCAACAAACAACAAAATACATTTTAAAAAACCCAAAACAAACAAAAGCAAAAACAAAACAAAAACAAAAACCGATGTTTCGAGAAAGGAAGGGGTTTTCTCTGAAGCCAACGAAGACGTTGTGCATGTCCTTGAACTTGGCCCACTAGTCAGTATTATTTTCAATAATTATTAGACCAAAGAGGCCGTGACGGAGATGACGTCACCTAGTCTCAAATGGACAAATAAACCGATTACTTGGCGGGGGAGGGAGCGAGGCATGATAGTTCAAAAGGGGACATTTTGGAAAATAGGCACAGGCAATTGCTAATAGGAACAAATGTCCGTGGAAAAGCCCAGTGTGAATGGGGGATCTTGTAAAGCCCAGATTGCCGAGGGAGCCAATGGGCTGCGTGATATGATTGTCGGCAAATCAACTTACAGCATGACAAAATTACGTGTTTGCATAGATATTTACTCAGGCTCGAGCATGTTGCTCTTTGGCGCTCGTGTTTTGAGAGGAAACGTTGCACTTGCACAGTTATTTAGGGGGCTGAAAGGCGGTTAAAGCACAGCAGGTAAACATTGAAAGCTGTTGGCTCTGAACGTTTTTAGTGGTAGGTGAGTGGAAATTGACACAAGTACGCCTACTTTTTTTCTTTCCCTCTGGCGTTTGTGTCCGTCTGTCCTGTATTTTTTCCATGCGCTTAGGAGCCGTTATGGTATCAATATGCTGTGTTTGTTTGTTTTAGTAAAGAGAAGTAAAGGGAGACAAGAATGACTGTTTTGTGGTAGGAAAAAGTAAGACAGACAGACAGACAGACAGACAGACAGACAGACAGACAGAGACAATAGAGAGAAAGTGAAGAAGTACCATGCAGTGGCGCGCTGTAACCAACTGTAGTGCAAGCGTGCTTCTATTTTCTCAAACTGTAGACCGGTATTATAATATCGTCCTATAAGAGCCAGATCCGCGTATCATGATTTTGGTGCGCAAAGTTTTTTTACCAATCGAAAGCGCGTATCATGGGCTTCATTTTTGTATAAGTTTCACTGAGTTCCCCGCCTTAAAATGGCTATAAAAAGCAAATAACTGTTTCACTTATGATAGCTGTTTGCTTCCAAATTAGCTCATCTTGAGATGTTCGGAATGGATTTCAATATTGCTACAACTCGGATGACGCAACAAGAATTACTATGGAAACGACAGTAAAGCCAAGAATGCCTAAATCGCGTATCATATGATTTGCGTTTCAGGCTTGATCATTTCCGGTGTGTTGATTATTCACACATACCTACTTTAACCAGTGTTTTTGTTCCTCATGAAAAATTCGCTAAAACCGTTATTCGTGGAACTGGCTCTTATAGGATGATATGTAATTCCGGTTTACTCTGAAGCACACTATTTGACTCTATTTGGAAGCAGGTGAAGGACAAAGGGTACGGGAAAGGTTCCACGCGCAATCGACTCTTGCGAGATAGGTGTTTTGCCGCTCATTTGTGCGGCCATGTTGCGAATCAGAGTAACCAAAGTTTTTTTTATATAGAAAGCAAAGAGCGGAGGCCATAACGATGCCCCGCCAAGGAATATTACACTTCGAGACCATGGCTCAAACTAACTGCTGTGTCTAAACATACTTCTCTTTTTCACCTTTCAGGCCCCTCTTTTGATACATTCATTTATTCGTCGGATTGTTTATCATATCGTTGTATTAAGGTAAAGGTACCAACTATTGCAGTGTTGTCCAGGCTAAAACAGCACCAAGGGTGGTTGGTGCTTCGGTTAATAAATAATTAATCATCTGCAGTTTGACCCAAAATGTAAACAAATTGTAATTTATATGAAACTTTAATTCAGTACTAAGTTTTCATTCATCTCAACAGCAAGAATCATATTATCAGAAGCATTTATCACAACGTTTTTATTAAGCACGGCAACAATTCAAATGCGCAAGTTATATTGAAGCAATACAATATTAAAGTTACGTAGCCTAGTAAACCATAAAGATAAGGGAAAAATGGTAATTTTTGCATTATAATTCTAGATTGACAGTTTTCCCGTTATTTCTAACGCATGGTGTTAAATTTGCATAACACTGATATTCAAGTTTGGAACACATTCGAAGACGACGTTTTAGTTGATTTCATTTTGTTTTATCTTGTCTGTAGAGTAGTTAGCTTCATAGTTCTGTCAAGTCCAAATCTGTTTCCCTCTTGGACTGAAGTTCTTGTGGAGTAAGCCTCATTAACACGTAAGACTAACATAAACTACAGAGAACGAATACAAAAGTCGTAAAGAATTCACACAGTGCACTACACGTACACATCAAATGCGTAGTGTATACACACACACAGAGATAGATTGACCTTGAGTCTCTTTAGACTAAGTATATGGCTGTATAATACCACCCTTCCCCTCGCACTTTTGCTAAAGAAAACTATTATAATCTATTCGAGTCGGAAGAGTATGTTTCTGAACTTCTTGTTGAACTTGGCATAGATGAACATATTGATGGAGGCGCTGAAAAACTCGAGAACATTCCTGGAGACGTTGACCAACATGTAGATGTTATGGTATCGCTGGTACAGGTTGAAGCCCGGCACAAATCGTCTCGTGCACGCAGACATAATTTGTGGTGTGTTCGTGATGACGTAGGCCGTAGACACCAAGGTCACGGCCAGCACTACCTGATCTTCTTTGCTGCTACTGCTCGTTGAAGAAGCCCTAGAGTCGCCGCCATTTTTAGTTGTCAGCGTAGTTCGTTTTCGGAAGCGACGAGATGATTTCAAGTTTGAGACGAGCACGCCGAGACAGACGATGACCACGAGTTGCGTGATGATAGGTAGGGAGATGCGGTTGATCGTGTCGTGGGCAGCCAGGAAGTCGGGTCTGTCGGGGGCGAACCAGAGTGCGAGGTATGTTTTGTTGGTGTTCTGGTCCATGTACTCCCCGAGGTGTTGCTTCAAGAACATGGGCAAGTAGCAGGCGAGGGCAAAGGCGTAAATGCTCGTGAGGATTAAAACGTTTCTTTTTGTAGTGAACACACCTTTAAACTTTAACGGCAACGCAACAAGGCAGCATCTTTGGACTGCAATGTAGGTCGTTGTTAACACAGAAATGTCGTAGAACATTGTATACAGAAAGATACCCAAGTACATCAGATGGAATTTATTTACATCTTTTCCCGTTATTCTGCTAAAAAGGTGGGTGTTGACAGCGTTGGAAAAGACGACAAAAAGAAAGCAGAAATCGGAAAGAGACAAAGAGAAGAAGGAGACGGTCACTGTGTCTCTCAGACCAATCTTGGCAAAGATCGTGAGGTTGACAATGTTCGTGCACACACCAATCAGAGCGCAGAGGGGGAACGCTATGTCTGCAGCGAGTTCTAGGATTTTTGTTGTTTCTTCTCCGTAAAAGCCAGCCATGTCTTGATTCTCTTTGTTTGTGGCAGCCAGAAGCTCACCATCATGCACGATATGACTGCTGTTCATATTTCACCCCTTCAAATTGGCAGTTTGAAAAACGGTAGCTGAAGAGTCTCGCATTTTATACTTATGTGATATTTAGGTGGAATCAATCATGAAATGAGTTCAATTGCGACAACTAAATTGCGATAAATACTAGTTCTGTGTCGAAAGATCAACGGCATCTTTAAATTTCTTTCATACTTTGTATAAACAGTATCTCACTGAAATTATAAACTGCGACGCTGCAGAAAAATTGCATTTAATTGCTTAATTGCTTCCATTACGTGTAAGTGAATTTTTATCTGCTCCCTTTCTGTAGACTAATTTGAGGATAATTTCCTTCTGTAATTATTTCCTTTGAATGTTATGTAACTTTACCCTCCCTCGGATTTTTTGTTTGTTTGTTGGAACCCTCCCCCACCCCTCCCTCCATAAACTCGCATAATTCAACACCACCATCAAATTAAATGGATTTCTTTGTTTTCTTGGCATTCAGAAAGACCTGGTTCGGTAGATAATGCCAGATAAATATCGCTTTTATAAATTGTGATTATTGTGTGACACCACTTTGAAATAGATAACTGTAGAGCGTCGTAGAGTTGAACATTTGATATAAAATGTCTCTCTTGGTTTTTGTCTCCTTTTCCCATTTCAACACTTGATGATATTTTCATAGAACAATTTTTTTGTTTGCAACGAAAGTAAATTCTCTCAACAAGGATTATTGAAATCGTTTAACCAACACATTGCGTGCCAATGGATGCACATACACATCAATGCACTGGGTTATTAAAGTAGGAATGTTGATCTCTATCAATGATAGAACATAACAAGATAGTTCACTCCTCTCTTTGAGCCAATTAAAAAAGCGTCCTCAAAACCAGGTGGCGCCCTCTTCGAAAAAGCGCACCCTTTGCGAACAGAGTTACCCTCCTTGTGTGGAAAATCAAAGCGAAACCAACAAGTTTTTGAAAAAAAATGAGAATTCAAATTTCGGAAGAAGGCTTTTTAAAAATGGTTAAGCTGACAAAAAACCTCTTCGAGGCGACTGTTTTCTTCGTTTAATTTGACTTTAGAATGAGAGGCGAGAAGTCATTAAAATACCCCCCCTCCCTCCCTTTCCTTAAAACTCCACTCTGAACGAACCCGAACAGCTGATGAATAGCAGTCAATCTGTGCACCCAGGGAGGGGGGGGGTGCTATTCCTATTCTTCTTCTGGAGAAACGAAAGAGAGCTCCAAAACAAAGACTGCTGGAGCAATGAACGGACTTCCGCGGACACTTATTTGGCTGAGTAAGCAATCTTTTTATGTACTGTCTTTGTCTCTACTTATGCCCCCCCCCCCCCAAAAAAAACACAACAAAAAACAAAAAACAAAACAACAACAACAACAAACGAAAAAACAACAACAACCAAACGTTCTGTATGTTTGACTTGAAGACTTGCAAAGGGACATAGCAATTACTTTTAGTGAAGGTGAAGAAAATAAAAACACCAAAAAAACCCCAACAAATTTAAAAAAACCCAGCTCTGACAGCAAGGACTGCTTGATCCCTTTTAACTTCATAAAGCATTGAGAAATAGTCTAAAAAGCTGCAGAACGCCCGGCGCTGCTGTTTATCCCTATCCGTTCGTCGTGTTTTACTATCATACCCATACGACGTCGGGAACTCTGTGCCACCACTTCTCAAAGAGGAAATTTACTCGAAAATCCGATCCGTGCGCTTTACATAACAACAGTCTGTCAAAATGATTTTTTGAGAAATACTGAAAGTTTCAAAGAGATCTTCGCGCTATAAGTATTCTAAAATGTGAAGAAAACAACTCCGGGGTTACAAAATGACCCCCAGGGCGTACGGATAGGGTTAAAACGTATTTCCTGGAGAATAACCCGTGCATAGATGTGTCTTCCATTTTGTGCCATGCATACTGAGGTGAGCGTTTTATTACATACTATAAAACATAGACGACTATGTATCCATTTATGTCTTTTGCGAATTGCGTTGTGTGTATTATTGTATTATAATATATTTGCATGTGCTCATTTCTTAACGATGTGTAAGCGTGCGTTTGTGATAAGCAAGTAGATGTGTGCGTGTGCATGTGTGTGTGTGTGTGTGTGTGTGCGTGCGTGCGTGCGTGTGTGTGTTTGTGTGTGTGTGTGTGTGTGTGTGTGTGTATGCGTGTGTATGGCGTGCCCGTGTGTGCACGTGTGTGTACGTAATGTGTGCGTGAGTGTGTGAGTGTGTATGTTTGTGTGTTTATGTGTGTGAGCGTGTGTGTGCGCGCGTGTGTGTGTGTGTGTGTGTGTGTGTGCGTGTGTGTGCGTGTGTGTGTGTGTGTGTGTGTGTGTGTGTGTGTGTGTGTGTGTGTGTGTGAATAAAGTTCGTACATGCATTTATACTCAGGAACAAAAGAAACGCAAGTGATATAAAAAGTCAAGTAAGATAAAGACATTGGTAAGTAATTTGTGATTTCATTGAATTTTGGTCACATTTATTGAAGAGGATTCCTCTGTAAGAATTAAGAGTCCCTTTGAAGAGAAAACAGGTTGCATTTCCTGTGAAAAATGATGTATTGGAGTTAAATGGTATTTCCATAAGTCGGTGATGTCAAATTTCAGTCAATGGTGGCCATGTTCACATTTGCACCAATTTGTGTGATGGCTCGCTGCTGCTGAGGTGCTGTTGTTGGTCATGGCTGAAAACGATTCAGTTCTCTATGGGTGTGGTCCCAGAAGTGTTCTATCGGGTTGAGGTCTGGGCTCATTGAAGGCCATGGCAGCACCTTGACATTGTTCTGCTGTAAGACGGCTGCACTATGGGGTCAAGCATTGACCTGCAGCAGGATAAGGTTCGGAAGTTAATAGAAATGAGGTATGATCACAGGCGCCAGTACCTGTTGGATGTAGCGCTATGGATTAACACCGTCACCTTGACCAGGTTCAATGTTTTGGAAAACAACGGGTCCCAACTGTTGGTTTAGGCCGATTGCACTCCAGATCATTTTGCTGGGACCACCCCATGCATCGACATGCAGGGTGTTGTTGTCAGCAAGCCGTTGGTTGGGTCTTTTCCATATCCGGATTCTTCCATCTCCTCGACTGACGCAAAAACAGCTTTCGTCAGTGAATAAGACATTTCTCCACTGTGGCCAGATCCAGTTCCCATGTTGCTGATACCACGTCAAACGTCGCTGCCGATGTCTTGCAGAGAGAACTGCACGTCACAAAGGTCGACGACATTGCAGTGGTCCTTATCGAAGCCGGCGGCACAGTCTGACCTGAAATGGCTCTTCCATGGTTCCCAAAGAGATTTCGGGCCGATTTGGTAGCACACATGAAGCTGTCTCGCAGGTGATTCCGCAGAAGGGCCCGGTCTTGGCGTACTGACGTCACTCATGGTCGGCCAGTTCTGTGAGCATCACGAGTACTTCCAGTATCTTGAAAACGTCTTCGGAGTCAACATATTGTTGAGAGGGACACTCCCATGGCAATAGACACCTCTGTTGGACGCTCTCCCTCCTGCGATGTGCCTTTAGCTCTTTCTCGGTTTGCTTCTCTAAGACGCGGCATGGTCATTGGCTCAAAACACTCGACCATTTTTCAACATGGTGACATGAACTCACAACATCTCTGAATACAAAAAAAATCGGTGATGGCCTATATTCTAGCGACTATGGATGATTAAACACCTGAGTCTTTAAGTAGCTAAATGTCTTGCGTAACTTTTATTGCTGAGTATATATGTATAGCACCGAGAGCTGTGTTCACATGGGAGTGGGCGCAGTAGAAATGATTTACATTATTATTATTATTATTATTATTATTATTATTA